>NW_028135269.1:0-148070 GCF_964662115.1 Mustela nivalis | reverse complement strand
CCGTGGCACAAACAGCAGGCCGGTGGCAAGACAATGTCACCTGCTCCCTGTGTGGAGAGATGGAAGCCTGGATGCTAAGCAGACATGAGGGGACGACTAGGGCCGAGGTGCGTGCACCACTCCGAGGAAGGAGTCTGGGCAGAAGGCAGGCCTGTCCTGTGCCTCTGTTCCCAAGGGGACAGCATCTCCTTGGCCACCTGTCCCAAGGGCAGACTTGGGCTTGCCACCAGGTGCCATACCCGGAACTCGCAGAAACAACCCCATGGAGAAACGGTCAGTCAGATGACGTCTTCCACCAAGAAGTGGCAGCGATGTGAGTGGCAGGGGGTGTGCCGGTGAAAGAGTGGAGACAGTCCCCCACAGTTCCCCATCCCAGTGCACGGGCCGTGGGCAGGGATCCTGTGGCCTCCCCTCCTCTGTGGTCAAGGCACTGGCCTAGATCCCGAGTCTACGTGAGCGCCAGAGCAAAAGGCAAAGACTTACCTAGGACAAGAGATGGTAATAGGCATAGAGTGCCATGCTAGGCCACGCACGCTGCTGCAGGGTTGTGACTGTGTCTGCTTAGTTCCGGCATAGCAAGGTGAACCCCGAGAGTGAACTTGGAGCCCGGGAAAGCAATTCCAAGAGGCACCAGCTCTCCCGCGGCTCTTCTTCCCTGCCGCGACAGAACGAACACCCAAAGCCTATCTTAGGAAGCAGCAGCGAAGTTCGGATCGTGCCAAGCTGAAAACCCCTTCGAAAGCATAGCAGTCACTGGGAAAACAGAGTCAGTTCTGAGGGCTGCTGTTCCTGCTTGCCTTAGCCTAGTATTCCCAGCAGGATGGGAGAAACCCGCATAGAGCGAAAGCCTCTTTGCCCTGGCATCCCCTCTGGGAAAGCACAGCAATCTTTGGCAAATCAGAGTCCGGTCTGAGGCATGCTCCTGTTGCCTGAGCTGGTCTCCTCAGCACGGTGTAATAAACCCGCATGGAGCAAAATCCTCTATGCCTGGGCATCCCCTCTGCCTGAGAGAGAAGCGCGGTTGCGCCTGTGGAAAGAGCCTTAAGGAAAGGGACACGTGTTTCAGTGCCGTCCCCAGGAGCATGTCTGTGGAAGGTGCAGCACGCTGCCCGGGGACAACAGGAGCCATTGGCCTCCTGGTCTGGAAATGGTTGCGAAGTAGGAGAGCCGGCAATAAAGTATCACCCGCTCCCAGTGCAGAGAGACAGAAGCCTGGTTGCTAAGGAGACAGGAGGTGATGAGTTGGGCAGGGCGCATGCTCCACTCTTAGGAAGGGGTCTGGGCAGAAAGCATGCCGGTCCTGAACCTCTGGGCCTAATGAGACAGTAGCTCCTTGGCCACCTGTCCCTGGGGCAGACACCCGCTAGCCACCAGGCGCCTACGCTGAACTCGCAGAAACAGCTCCCTGAGATAATGGTGAGTTAGATGCTGTCTTCCTCCAGGATGTGGAAGCTTGGAAGAGGCACGGAGTTTAAGAAGAAGGAGTGGGGACAATCCCCCAAAGCTCCCTATTAAGTGCACGGGTTTAGGCAGGGATCCTGTCACCTAACCTTTCCTGTGGAAAAAGCACTGGCCTAGTCCAAGAATCCGCATGAGCGCCAGAGTAAAAGGCCAAGCAATGCCTAGACTGGGAGATGGTAATGTGCATAGAGTTCCCTCCTAGGCTATGCAAGCTACTGCAGGGTTGTGGGTGTGTCTGCTTAGTTCGGCCTGGCAGGGTGAACCCAGAACGCGAACATGGAGCCCGGGAAAGCACTTCCCAAGAGGCACCAGCTCTCCCGCGGCTCTTCTTCCCTGCCGCGACAGAGCAAACACACAAAGCCTTTCTTAGGAAGCGGCAGCGAAGTTCAGATCGTGGCAAGCTGAAAACCTCTTCGAAAGCATAGCAGTCGCTGGGAAATCAGAGTCGGTTCTGAGGGCTGCTGTTGCTGCTTGCCTTAGCCTAGTATTCCCAGCAGGATGGGAGAAACCCACATAGAGCGAAACACTCTTTGCCCTGGCATCCCGTCTGGGAAAGCACAGCATTCTTTGGGAACTCAGAGTCCAGTCTGAGCGCTGCTACTGTTTGCCTGAGCTGGTCTGGCCTAGACCGAGATTCCGCCTGAGCGCCAGAGTAAAAGGACAAGTGATGTCTACACTGGGAGATGGTAGTGTGCATAGAGTGCCATCCTAGGCTATGCACGCTACTGCAGGGTTGTGGCTGTGTCTGCTTAGTTCGGCCTGGCAGGGTGAACCTAGGACGCGAACATGGAGCCCGGTAAAGCAAGGCCCAAGAGGCACCAGCTCTCCCGCAGCTCTTCTTCCATGACGCGACTGAAGCCTTGCCGAGAAAGCAGCGGCGAAGTGCTGTTCGCTCCAAGCCAAAGCCTCTGTGCAAGCACAGCATTCGCTGAGAAATGTTCTGTGGGCCGCTGCTGCTTGCCTGAGCCCAGTCTCGCGGTGGGAGAAACCCGCAGAGAGCGAAAGCCTCATGGCCTGGGCATCTCCCCTGGGAAAGCACAGCGTTCCTTGGGAAATCAGAGTTGGGTTTGGGGATGCTGCTGCTGTAAGCCTGAGCTAGTCTCCGCAGCTTAGTTGAAGATACCCGCATGGAGCGAAATACCCTTTGCCCTAGCATCCCCTCTGCCTGAGAGAGAAGCCAAGTGTGGGGAAGTCGCTGCATGCCGACCCCGGAGAAGAGAAGGAGCCGTTGGCCTTGGGTTTGGGAAGCAGGATAGCCTGCCGTGGCACAAACAGCAGGCCGGTGGCAAGACAATGTCACCCGCTCCCTGTGTGGAGAGATGGAAGCCTGGATGCTAAGCAGACATGAGGGGACGACTAGGGCCGAGGTGCGTGCACCACTCCGAGGAAGGAGTCTGGGCAGAAGGCAGGCCTGTCCTGTGCCTCTGTTCCCAAGGGGACAGCATCTCCTTGGCCACCTGTCCCAAGGGCAGACTTGGGCTTGCCACCAGGTGCCATACCCGGAACTCGCAGAAACAACCCCATGGAGAAACGGTCAGTCAGATGACGTCTTCCACCAAGAAGTGGCAGCGATGTGAGTGGCAGGGGGTGTGCCGGTGAAAGAGTGGAGACAGTCCCCCACAGTTCCCCATCCCAGTGCACGGGCCGTGGGCAGGGATCCTGTGGCCTCCCCTCCTCTGTGGTCAAGGCACTGGCCTAGATCCCGAGTCTACGTGAGCGCCAGAGCAAAAGGCAAAGACTTACCTAGGACAAGAGATGGTAATAGGCATAGAGTGCCATGCTAGGCCACGCACGCTGCTGCAGGGTTGTGACTGTGTCTGCTTAGTTCCGGCATAGCAAGGTGAACCCCGAGAGTGAACTTGGAGCCCGGGAAAGCAATTCCAAGAGGCACCAGCTCTCCCGCGGCTCTTCTTCCCTGCCGCGACAGAACGAACACCCAAAGCCTATCTTAGGAAGCAGCAGCGAAGTTCGGATCGTGCCAAGCTGAAAACCCCTTCGAAAGCATAGCAGTCACTGGGAAAACAGAGTCAGTTCTGAGGGCTGCTGTTCCTGCTTGCCTTAGCCTAGTATTCCCAGCAGGATGGGAGAAACCCGCATAGAGCGAAAGCCTCTTTGCCCTGGCATCCCCTCTGGGAAAGCACAGCAATCTTTGGCAAATCAGAGTCCGGTCTGAGGCATGCTCCTGTTGCCTGAGCTGGTCTCCTCAGCACGGTGTAATAAACCCGCATGGAGCAAAATCCTCTATGCCTGGGCATCCCCTCTGCCTGAGAGAGAAGCGCGGTTGCGCCTGTGGAAAGAGCCTTAAGGAAAGGGACACGTGTTTCAGTGCCGTCCCCAGGAGCATGTCTGTGGAAGGTGCAGCACGCTGCCCGGGGACAACAGGAGCCATTGGCCTCCTGGTCTGGAAATGGTTGCGAAGTAGGAGAGCCGGCAATAAAGTATCACCCGCTCCCAGTGCAGAGAGACAGAAGCCTGGTTGCTAAGGAGACAGGAGGTGATGAGTTGGGCAGGGCGCATGCTCCACTCTTAGGAAGGGGTCTGGGCAGAAAGCATGCCGGTCCTGAACCTCTGGGCCTAATGAGACAGTAGCTCCTTGGCCACCTGTCCCTGGGGCAGACACCCGCTAGCCACCAGGCGCCTACGCTGAACTCGCAGAAACAGCTCCCTGAGATAATGGTGAGTTAGATGCTGTCTTCCTCCAGGATGTGGAAGCTTGGAAGAGGCACGGAGTTTAAGAAGAAGGAGTGGGGACAATCCCCCAAAGCTCCCTATTAAGTGCACGGGTTTAGGCAGGGATCCTGTCACCTAACCTTTCCTGTGGAAAAAGCACTGGCCTAGTCCAAGAATCCGCATGAGCGCCAGAGTAAAAGGCCAAGCAATGCCTAGACTGGGAGATGGTAATGTGCATAGAGTTCCCTCCTAGGCTATGCAAGCTACTGCAGGGTTGTGGGTGTGTCTGCTTAGTTCGGCCTGGCAGGGTGAACCCAGAACGCGAACATGGAGCCCGGGAAAGCACTTCCCAAGAGGCACCAGCTCTCCCGCGGCTCTTCTTCCCTGCCGCGACAGAGCAAACACACAAAGCCTTTCTTAGGAAGCGGCAGCGAAGTTCAGATCGTGGCAAGCTGAAAACCTCTTCGAAAGCATAGCAGTCGCTGGGAAATCAGAGTCGGTTCTGAGGGCTGCTGTTGCTGCTTGCCTTAGCCTAGTATTCCCAGCAGGATGGGAGAAACCCACATAGAGCGAAACACTCTTTGCCCTGGCATCCCGTCTGGGAAAGCACAGCATTCTTTGGGAACTCAGAGTCCAGTCTGAGCGCTGCTACTGTTTGCCTGAGCTGGTCTGGCCTAGACCGAGATTCCGCCTGAGCGCCAGAGTAAAAGGACAAGTGATGTCTACACTGGGAGATGGTAGTGTGCATAGAGTGCCATCCTAGGCTATGCACGCTACTGCAGGGTTGTGGCTGTGTCTGCTTAGTTCGGCCTGGCAGGGTGAACCTAGGACGCGAACATGGAGCCCGGTAAAGCAAGGCCCAAGAGGCACCAGCTCTCCCGCAGCTCTTCTTCCATGACGCGACTGAAGCCTTGCCGAGAAAGCAGCGGCGAAGTGCTGTTCGCTCCAAGCCAAAGCCTCTGTGCAAGCACAGCATTCGCTGAGAAATGTTCTGTGGGCCGCTGCTGCTTGCCTGAGCCCAGTCTCGCGGTGGGAGAAACCCGCAGAGAGCGAAAGCCTCATGGCCTGGGCATCTCCCCTGGGAAAGCACAGCGTTCCTTGGGAAATCAGAGTTGGGTTTGGGGATGCTGCTGCTGTAAGCCTGAGCTAGTCTCCGCAGCTTAGTTGAAGATACCCGCATGGAGCGAAATACCCTTTGCCCTAGCATCCCCTCTGCCTGAGAGAGAAGCCAAGTGTGGGGAAGTCGCTGCATGCCGACCCCGGAGAAGAGAAGGAGCCGTTGGCCTTGGGTTTGGGAAGCAGGATAGCCTGCCGTGGCACAAACAGCAGGCCGGTGGCAAGACAATGTCACCCGCTCCCTGTGTGGAGAGATGGAAGCCTGGATGCTAAGCAGACATGAGGGGACGACTAGGGCCGAGGTGCGTGCACCACTCCGAGGAAGGAGTCTGGGCAGAAGGCAGGCCTGTCCTGTGCCTCTGTTCCCAAGGGGACAGCATCTCCTTGGCCACCTGTCCCAAGGGCAGACTTGGGCTTGCCACCAGGTGCCATACCCGGAACTCGCAGAAACAACCCCATGGAGAAACGGTCAGTCAGATGACGTCTTCCACCAAGAAGTGGCAGCGATGTGAGTGGCAGGGGGTGTGCCGGTGAAAGAGTGGAGACAGTCCCCCACAGTTCCCCATCCCAGTGCACGGGCCGTGGGCAGGGATCCTGTGGCCTCCCCTCCTCTGTGGTCAAGGCACTGGCCTAGATCCCGAGTCTACGTGAGCGCCAGAGCAAAAGGCAAAGACTTACCTAGGACAAGAGATGGTAATAGGCATAGAGTGCCATGCTAGGCCACGCACGCTGCTGCAGGGTTGTGACTGTGTCTGCTTAGTTCCGGCATAGCAAGGTGAACCCCGAGAGTGAACTTGGAGCCCGGGAAAGCAATTCCAAGAGGCACCAGCTCTCCCGCGGCTCTTCTTCCCTGCCGCGACAGAACGAACACCCAAAGCCTATCTTAGGAAGCAGCAGCGAAGTTCGGATCGTGCCAAGCTGAAAACCCCTTCGAAAGCATAGCAGTCGCTGGGAAAACAGAGTCAGTTCTGAGGGCTGCTGTTCCTGCTTGCCTTAGCCTAGTATTCCCAGCAGGATGGGAGAAACCCGCATAGAGCGAAAGCCTCTTTGCCCTGGCATCCCCTCTGGGAAAGCACAGCAATCTTTGGCAAATCAGAGTCCGGTCTGAGGCATGCTCCTGTTGCCTGAGCTGGTCTCCTCAGCACGGTGTAATAAACCCGCATGGAGCAAAATCCTCTATGCCTGGGCATCCCCTCTGCCTGAGAGAGAAGCGCGGTTGCGCCTGTGGAAAGAGCCTTAAGGAAAGGGACACGTGTTTCAGTGCCGTCCCCAGGAGCATGTCTGTGGAAGGTGCAGCACGCTGCCCGGGGACAACAGGAGCCATTGGCCTCCTGGTCTGGAAATGGTTGCGAAGTAGGAGAGCCGGCAATAAAGTATCACCCGCTCCCAGTGCAGAGAGACAGAAGCCTGGTTGCTAAGGAGACAGGAGGTGATGAGTTGGGCAGGGCGCATGCTCCACTCTTAGGAAGGGGTCTGGGCAGAAAGCATGCCGGTCCTGAACCTCTGGGCCTAATGAGACAGTAGCTCCTTGGCCACCTGTCCCTGGGGCAGACACCCGCTAGCCACCAGGCGCCTACGCTGAACTCGCAGAAACAGCTCCCTGAGATAATGGTGAGTTAGATGCTGTCTTCCTCCAGGATGTGGAAGCTTGGAAGAGGCACGGAGTTTAAGAAGAAGGAGTGGGGACAATCCCCCAAAGCTCCCTATTAAGTGCACGGGTTTAGGCAGGGATCCTGTCACCTAACCTTTCCTGTGGAAAAAGCACTGGCCTAGTCCAAGAATCCGCATGAGCGCCAGAGTAAAAG
Source organism: Mustela nivalis (assembly GCF_964662115.1). NCBI lineage: Eukaryota > Metazoa > Chordata > Mammalia > Carnivora > Mustelidae > Mustela > Mustela nivalis. The sequence goes on along the minus strand of NW_028135269.1, from coordinate 141,018 downwards.
GCCAAGCAATGCCTAGACTGGGAGATGGTAATGTGCATAGAGTTCCCTCCTAGGCTATGCAAGCTACTGCAGGGTTGTGGGTGTGTCTGCTTAGTTCGGCCTGGCAGGGTGAACCCAGAACGCGAACATGGAGCCCGGGAAAGCACTTCCCAAGAGGCACCAGCTCTCCCGCGGCTCTTCTTCCCTGCCGCGACAGAGCAAACACACAAAGCCTTTCTTAGGAAGCGGCAGCGAAGTTCAGATCGTGGCAAGCTGAAAACCTCTTCGAAAGCATAGCAGTCGCTGGGAAATCAGAGTCGGTTCTGAGGGCTGCTGTTGCTGCTTGCCTTAGCCTAGTATTCCCAGCAGGATGGGAGAAACCCACATAGAGCGAAACACTCTTTGCCCTGGCATCCCGTCTGGGAAAGCACAGCATTCTTTGGGAACTCAGAGTCCAGTCTGAGCGCTGCTACTGTTTGCCTGAGCTGGTCTGGCCTAGACCGAGATTCCGCCTGAGCGCCAGAGTAAAAGGACAAGTGATGTCTACACTGGGAGATGGTAGTGTGCATAGAGTGCCATCCTAGGCTATGCACGCTACTGCAGGGTTGTGGCTGTGTCTGCTTAGTTCGGCCTGGCAGGGTGAACCTAGGACGCGAACATGGAGCCCGGTAAAGCAAGGCCCAAGAGGCACCAGCTCTCCCGCAGCTCTTCTTCCATGACGCGACTGAAGCCTTGCCGAGAAAGCAGCGGCGAAGTGCTGTTCGCTCCAAGCCAAAGCCTCTGTGCAAGCACAGCATTCGCTGAGAAATGTTCTGTGGGCCGCTGCTGCTTGCCTGAGCCCAGTCTCGCGGTGGGAGAAACCCGCAGAGAGCGAAAGCCTCATGGCCTGGGCATCTCCCCTGGGAAAGCACAGCGTTCCTTGGGAAATCAGAGTTGGGTTTGGGGATGCTGCTGCTGTAAGCCTGAGCTAGTCTCCGCAGCTTAGTTGAAGATACCCGCATGGAGCGAAATACCCTTTGCCCTAGCATCCCCTCTGCCTGAGAGAGAAGCCAAGTGTGGGGAAGTCGCTGCATGCCGACCCCGGAGAAGAGAAGGAGCCGTTGGCCTTGGGTTTGGGAAGCAGGATAGCCTGCCGTGGCACAAACAGCAGGCCGGTGGCAAGACAATGTCACCCGCTCCCTGTGTGGAGAGATGGAAGCCTGGATGCTAAGCAGACATGAGGGGACGACTAGGGCCGAGGTGCGTGCACCACTCCGAGGAAGGAGTCTGGGCAGAAGGCAGGCCTGTCCTGTGCCTCTGTTCCCAAGGGGACAGCATCTCCTTGGCCACCTGTCCCAAGGGCAGACTTGGGCTTGCCACCAGGTGCCATACCCGGAACTCGCAGAAACAACCCCATGGAGAAACGGTCAGTCAGATGACGTCTTCCACCAAGAAGTGGCAGCGATGTGAGTGGCAGGGGGTGTGCCGGTGAAAGAGTGGAGACAGTCCCCCACAGTTCCCCATCCCAGTGCACGGGCCGTGGGCAGGGATCCTGTGGCCTCCCCTCCTCTGTGGTCAAGGCACTGGCCTAGATCCCGAGTCTACGTGAGCGCCAGAGCAAAAGGCAAAGACTTACCTAGGACAAGAGATGGTAATAGGCATAGAGTGCCATGCTAGGCCACGCACGCTGCTGCAGGGTTGTGACTGTGTCTGCTTAGTTCCGGCATAGCAAGGTGAACCCCGAGAGTGAACTTGGAGCCCGGGAAAGCAATTCCAAGAGGCACCAGCTCTCCCGCGGCTCTTCTTCCCTGCCGCGACAGAACGAACACCCAAAGCCTATCTTAGGAAGCAGCAGCGAAGTTCGGATCGTGCCAAGCTGAAAACCCCTTCGAAAGCATAGCAGTCACTGGGAAAACAGAGTCAGTTCTGAGGGCTGCTGTTCCTGCTTGCCTTAGCCTAGTATTCCCAGCAGGATGGGAGAAACCCGCATAGAGCGAAAGCCTCTTTGCCCTGGCATCCCCTCTGGGAAAGCACAGCAATCTTTGGCAAATCAGAGTCCGGTCTGAGGCATGCTCCTGTTGCCTGAGCTGGTCTCCTCAGCACGGTGTAATAAACCCGCATGGAGCAAAATCCTCTATGCCTGGGCATCCCCTCTGCCTGAGAGAGAAGCGCGGTTGCGCCTGTGGAAAGAGCCTTAAGGAAAGGGACACGTGTTTCAGTGCCGTCCCCAGGAGCATGTCTGTGGAAGGTGCAGCACGCTGCCCGGGGACAACAGGAGCCATTGGCCTCCTGGTCTGGAAATGGTTGCGAAGTAGGAGAGCCGGCAATAAAGTATCACCCGCTCCCAGTGCAGAGAGACAGAAGCCTGGTTGCTAAGGAGACAGGAGGTGATGAGTTGGGCAGGGCGCATGCTCCACTCTTAGGAAGGGGTCTGGGCAGAAAGCATGCCGGTCCTGAACCTCTGGGCCTAATGAGACAGTAGCTCCTTGGCCACCTGTCCTTGGGGCAGACACCCGCTAGCCACCAGGCGCCTACGCTGAACTCGCAGAAACAGCTCCCTGAGATAATGGTGAGTTAGATGCTGTCTTCCTCCAGGATGTGGAAGCTTGGAAGAGGCACGGAGTTTAAGAAGAAGGAGTGGGGACAATCCCCCAAAGCTCCCTATTAAGTGCACGGGTTTAGGCAGGGATCCTGTCACCTAACCTTTCCTGTGGAAAAAGCACTGGCCTAGTCCAAGAATCCGCATGAGCGCCAGAGTAAAAGGCCAAGCAATGCCTAGACTGGGAGATGGTAATGTGCATAGAGTTCCCTCCTAGGCTATGCAAGCTACTGCAGGGTTGTGGGTGTGTCTGCTTAGTTCGGCCTGGCAGGGTGAACCCAGAACGCGAACATGGAGCCCGGGAAAGCACTTCCCAAGAGGCACCAGCTCTCCCGCGGCTCTTCTTCCCTGCCGCGACAGAGCAAACACACAAAGCCTTTCTTAGGAAGCGGCAGCGAAGTTCAGATCGTGGCAAGCTGAAAACCTCTTCGAAAGCATAGCAGTCGCTGGGAAATCAGAGTCGGTTCTGAGGGCTGCTGTTGCTGCTTGCCTTAGCCTAGTATTCCCAGCAGGATGGGAGAAACCCACATAGAGCGAAACACTCTTTGCCCTGGCATCCCGTCTGGGAAAGCACAGCATTCTTTGGGAACTCAGAGTCCAGTCTGAGCGCTGCTACTGTTTGCCTGAGCTGGTCTGGCCTAGACCGAGATTCCGCCTGAGCGCCAGAGTAAAAGGACAAGTGATGTCTACACTGGGAGATGGTAGTGTGCATAGAGTGCCATCCTAGGCTATGCACGCTACTGCAGGGTTGTGGCTGTGTCTGCTTAGTTCGGCCTGGCAGGGTGAACCTAGGACGCGAACATGGAGCCCGGTAAAGCAAGGCCCAAGAGGCACCAGCTCTCCCGCAGCTCTTCTTCCATGACGCGACTGAAGCCTTGCCGAGAAAGCAGCGGCGAAGTGCTGTTCGCTCCAAGCCAAAGCCTCTGTGCAAGCACAGCATTCGCTGAGAAATGTTCTGTGGGCCGCTGCTGCTTGCCTGAGCCCAGTCTCGCGGTGGGAGAAACCCGCAGAGAGCGAAAGCCTCATGGCCTGGGCATCTCCCCTGGGAAAGCACAGCGTTCCTTGGGAAATCAGAGTTGGGTTTGGGGATGCTGCTGCTGTAAGCCTGAGCTAGTCTCCGCAGCTTAGTTGAAGATACCCGCATGGAGCGAAATACCCTTTGCCCTAGCATCCCCTCTGCCTGAGAGAGAAGCCAAGTGTGGGGAAGTCGCTGCATGCCGACCCCGGAGAAGAGAAGGAGCCGTTGGCCTTGGGTTTGGGAAGCAGGATAGCCTGCCGTGGCACAAACAGCAGGCCGGTGGCAAGACAATGTCACCCGCTCCCTGTGTGGAGAGATGGAAGCCTGGATGCTAAGCAGACATGAGGGGACGACTAGGGCCGAGGTGCGTGCACCACTCCGAGGAAGGAGTCTGGGCAGAAGGCAGGCCTGTCCTGTGCCTCTGTTCCCAAGGGGACAGCATCTCCTTGGCCACCTGTCCCAAGGGCAGACTTGGGCTTGCCACCAGGTGCCATACCCGGAACTCGCAGAAACAACCCCATGGAGAAACGGTCAGTCAGATGACGTCTTCCACCAAGAAGTGGCAGCGATGTGAGTGGCAGGGGGTGTGCCGGTGAAAGAGTGGAGACAGTCCCCCACAGTTCCCCATCCCAGTGCACGGGCCGTGGGCAGGGATCCTGTGGCCTCCCCTCCTCTGTGGTCAAGGCACTGGCCTAGATCCCGAGTCTACGTGAGCGCCAGAGCAAAAGGCAAAGACTTACCTAGGACAAGAGATGGTAATAGGCATAGAGTGCCATGCTAGGCCACGCACGCTGCTGCAGGGTTGTGACTGTGTCTGCTTAGTTCCGGCATAGCAAGGTGAACCCCGAGAGTGAACTTGGAGCCCGGGAAAGCAATTCCAAGAGGCACCAGCTCTCCCGCGGCTCTTCTTCCCTGCCGCGACAGAACGAACACCCAAAGCCTATCTTAGGAAGCAGCAGCGAAGTTCGGATCGTGCCAAGCTGAAAACCCCTTCGAAAGCATAGCAGTCACTGGGAAAACAGAGTCAGTTCTGAGGGCTGCTGTTCCTGCTTGCCTTAGCCTAGTATTCCCAGCAGGATGGGAGAAACCCGCATAGAGCGAAAGCCTCTTTGCCCTGGCATCCCCTCTGGGAAAGCACAGCAATCTTTGGCAAATCAGAGTCCGGTCTGAGGCATGCTCCTGTTGCCTGAGCTGGTCTCCTCAGCACGGTGTAATAAACCCGCATGGAGCAAAATCCTCTATGCCTGGGCATCCCCTCTGCCTGAGAGAGAAGCGCGGTTGCGCCTGTGGAAAGAGCCTTAAGGAAAGGGACACGTGTTTCAGTGCCGTCCCCAGGAGCATGTCTGTGGAAGGTGCAGCACGCTGCCCGGGGACAACAGGAGCCATTGGCCTCCTGGTCTGGAAATGGTTGCGAAGTAGGAGAGCCGGCAATAAAGTATCACCCGCTCCCAGTGCAGAGAGACAGAAGCCTGGTTGCTAAGGAGACAGGAGGTGATGAGTTGGGCAGGGCGCATGCTCCACTCTTAGGAAGGGGTCTGGGCAGAAAGCATGCCGGTCCTGAACCTCTGGGCCTAATGAGACAGTAGCTCCTTGGCCACCTGTCCCTGGGGCAGACACCCGCTAGCCACCAGGCGCCTACGCTGAACTCGCAGAAACAGCTCCCTGAGATAATGGTGAGTTAGATGCTGTCTTCCTCCAGGATGTGGAAGCTTGGAAGAGGCACGGAGTTTAAGAAGAAGGAGTGGGGACAATCCCCCAAAGCTCCCTATTAAGTGCACGGGTTTAGGCAGGGATCCTGTCACCTAACCTTTCCTGTGGAAAAAGCACTGGCCTAGTCCAAGAATCCGCATGAGCGCCAGAGTAAAAGGCCAAGCAATGCCTAGACTGGGAGATGGTAATGTGCATAGAGTTCCCTCCTAGGCTATGCAAGCTACTGCAGGGTTGTGGGTGTGTCTGCTTAGTTCGGCCTGGCAGGGTGAACCCAGAACGCGAACATGGAGCCCGGGAAAGCACTTCCCAAGAGGCACCATCTCTCCCGCGGCTCTTCTTCCCTGCCGCGACAGAGCAAACACACAAAGCCTTTCTTAGGAAGCGGCAGCGAAGTTCAGATCGTGGCAAGCTGAAAACCTCTTCGAAAGCATAGCAGTCGCTGGGAAATCAGAGTCGGTTCTGAGGGCTGCTGTTGCTGCTTGCCTTAGCCTAGTATTCCCAGCAGGATGGGAGAAACCCACATAGAGCGAAACACTCTTTGCCCTGGCATCCCGTCTGGGAAAGCACAGCATTCTTTGGGAACTCAGAGTCCAGTCTGAGCGCTGCTACTGTTTGCCTGAGCTGGTCTGGCCTAGACCGAGATTCCGCCTGAGCGCCAGAGTAAAAGGACAAGTGATGTCTACACTGGGAGATGGTAGTGTGCATAGAGTGCCATCCTAGGCTATGCACGCTACTGCAGGGTTGTGGCTGTGTCTGCTTAGTTCGGCCTGGCAGGGTGAACCTAGGACGCGAACATGGAGCCCGGTAAAGCAAGGCCCAAGAGGCACCAGCTCTCCCGCAGCTCTTCTTCCATGACGCGACTGAAGCCTTGCCGAGAAAGCAGCGGCGAAGTGCTGTTCGCTCCAAGCCAAAGCCTCTGTGCAAGCACAGCATTCGCTGAGAAATGTTCTGTGGGCCGCTGCTGCTTGCCTGAGCCCAGTCTCGCGGTGGGAGAAACCCGCAGAGAGCGAAAGCCTCATGGCCTGGGCATCTCCCCTGGGAAAGCACAGCGTTCCTTGGGAAATCAGAGTTGGGTTTGGGGATGCTGCTGCTGTAAGCCTGAGCTAGTCTCCGCAGCTTAGTTGAAGATACCCGCATGGAGCGAAATACCCTTTGCCCTAGCATCCCCTCTGCCTGAGAGAGAAGCCAAGTGTGGGGAAGTCGCTGCATGCCGACCCCGGAGAAGAGAAGGAGCCGTTGGCCTTGGGTTTGGGAAGCAGGATAGCCTGCCGTGGCACAAACAGCAGGCCGGTGGCAAGACAATGTCACCCGCTCCCTGTGTGGAGAGATGGAAGCCTGGATGCTAAGCAGACATGAGGGGACGACTAGGGCCGAGGTGCGTGCACCACTCCGAGGAAGGAGTCTGGGCAGAAGGCAGGCCTGTCCTGTGCCTCTGTTCCCAAGGGGACAGCATCTCCTTGGCCACCTGTCCCAAGGGCAGACTTGGGCTTGCCACCAGGTGCCATACCCGGAACTCGCAGAAACAACCCCATGGAGAAACGGTCAGTCAGATGACGTCTTCCACCAAGAAGTGGCAGCGATGTGAGTGGCAGGGGGTGTGCCGGTGAAAGAGTGGAGACAGTCCCCCACAGTTCCCCATCCCAGTGCACGGGCCGTGGGCAGGGATCCTGTGGCCTCCCCTCCTCTGTGGTCAAGGCACTGGCCTAGATCCCGAGTCTATGTGAGTGCCAGAGCAAAAGGCAAAGACTTAGCTAGGACAAGAGATGGTAATAGGCATAGAGTGCCATGCTAGGCCACGCACGCTGCTGCAGGGTTGTGACTGTGTCTGCTTAGTTCCGGCATAGCAAGGTGAACCCCGAGAGTGAACTTGGAGCCCGGGAAAGCAATTCCAAGAGGCACCAGCTCTCCCGCGGCTCTTCTTCCCTGCCGCGACAGAACGAACACCCAAAGCCTATCTTAGGAAGCAGCAGCGAAGTTCGGATCGTGCCAAGCTGAAAACCACTTCGAAAGCATAGCAGTCACTGGGAAAACAGAGTCAGTTCTGAGGGCTGCTGTTCCTGCTTGCCTTAGCCTAGTATTCCCAGCAGGATGGGAGAAACCCGCATAGAGCGAAAGCCTCTTTGCCCTGGCATCCCCTCTGGGAAAGCACAGCAATCTTTGGCAAATCAGAGTCCGGTCTGAGGCATGCTCCTGTTGCCTGAGCTGGTCTCCTCAGCACGGTGTAATCAACCCACAGGGAGCAAAATCCTCTATGCCTGGGCATCCCCTCTGCCTGAGAGAGAAGCGCGGTTGCGCCTGTGGAAAGAGCCTTAAGGAAAGGGACACGTGTTTCAGTGCCGTCCCCAGGAGCATGTCTGTGGAAGGTGCAACACGCTGCCCTGGGACAACAGGAGCCATTGGCCTTCTGGTCTCGAAACGGTTGCGAAGCAGGAGAGCCGGCAATAAAGAATCACCCACTCCCAGTGCAGAGAGACAGAAGCCTGGTTGCTAAGGAGACAGGAGGGCATGAGTAGGGCAGGGCGCATGCTCCACTCTTAGGAAGGGGTCTGGGCCGAAAGTATGCCTGTCCTGAACCTCTGGGCCTAAGGAGACAGCAGCTCCTTGGCCACCTGTCCCTGGGGCAGACATGCGCTAGCCACCAGGCGCCTACGCTGAACTCGCAGAAACAGCTCCCTGAGATAACGGTGAGTTAGATGCTGTCTTCCTCCTGCTGTGGAAGCTTGGATGAGGTACGGAGTTTCAGAAGAAGGAGTGGGGACAGTCCCCCAAAGCTCCCTATTCAGTGCACGGGCCGTGGGCAGGGATCTTGTCACCTCTCCTTTCCTGTGGGGAAAGCACTGGCCTAGTCCAAGAATCCACGTGAGTGCCAAGGTAAAAGGCCAAGCGATGCCTACACTGGGAGATGGTAATGTGCATAGAGTTCCCTCCTAGGCTATGCAAGCTACTGCAGGGTTGTGGGTGTGTCTGCTTAGTTCGGCCTGGCAGGGTGAACCCAGAACGCGAACATGGAGCCCGGGAAAGCACTTCCCAAGAGGCACCAGCTCTCCCGCGGCTCTTCTTCCCTGCCGCGACAGAGCGAACACACAAAGCCTTTCTTAGGAAGCGGCAGCGAATTTCAGATCGTGGCAAGCTGAAAACCTCTTCGAAAGCATAGCAGTCGCTGGGAAATCAGAGTCGGTTCTGAGGGCTGCTGTTGCTGCTGGCCTTAGCCTAGTATTCCCAGCAGGATGGGAGAAACCCACATAGAGCGAAACACTCTTTGCCCTGGCATCCCGTCTGGGAAAGCACAGCATTCTTTGGGAACTCAGAGTCCAGTCTGAGCGCTGCTACTGTTTGCCTGAGCTGGTCTGGCCTAGACCAAGATTCCGCCTGAGCGCCAGAGTAAAAGGACAAGTGATGTCTACACTGGGAGATGGTAGTGTGCATAAAGTGCCATCCTAGGCTATGCACGCTACTGCAGGGTTGTGGCTGTGTCTGCTTAGTTCGGCCTGGCAGGGTGAACCTAGGACGCGAACATGGAGCCCGGTAAAGCAAGGCCCAAGAGGCACCAGCTCTCCCGCAGCTCTTCTTCCCTGACGCGACTGAAGCCTTGCCGAGAAAGCAACGGCGAAGTGCTGTTCGCTCCAAGCCAAAGCCTCTGTGCAAGCACAGCATTCGCTGAGAAATGTTCTGTGGGCTGCTGCTGCTTGCCTGAGCCGTCTCGCGGTGGGAGAAACCCGCAGAGAGCGAAAGCCTCATGGCCTGGGCATCTCCCCTGGGAAAGCACAGCGTTCCTTGGGAAATCAGAGTTGGGTTTGGGGATGCTGCTGCTGTAAGCCTGAGCTAGTCTCCGCAGCTTAGTTGAAGATACCCGCATGGAGCGAAATACCCTTTGCCCTAGCATCCCCTCTGCCTGAGAGAGAAGCCAAGTGTGGGGACGTCGCTGCATGCCGACCCCGGAGAAGAGAAGGAGCCGTTGGCCTTGGGTTTGGGAAGCAGGATAGCCTGCCGTGGCACAAACAGCAGGCCGGTGGCAAGACAATGTCACCCGCTCCCTGTGTGGAGAGATGGAAGCCTGGATGCTAAGCAGACATGAGGGGACGACTAGGGCCGAGGTGCGTGCACCACTCCGAGGAAGGAGTCTGGGCAGAAGGCAGGCCTGTCCTGTGCCTCTGTTCCCAAGGGGACAGCATCTCCTTGGCCACCTGTCCCAAGGGCAGACTTGGGCTTGCCACCAGGTGCCATACCCGGAACTCGCAGAAACAACCCCATGGAGAAACGGTCAGTCAGATGACGTCTTCCACCAAGAAGTGGCAGCGATGTGAGTGGCAGGGGGTGTGCCGGTGAAAGAGTGGAGACAGTCCCCCACAGTTCCCCATCCCAGTGCACGGGCCGTGGGCAGGGATCCTGTGGCCTCCCCTCCTCTGTGGTCAAGGCACTGGCCTAGATCCCGAGTCTACCTGAGCGCCAGAGCAAAAGGCAAAGACTTACCTAGGACAAGAGATGGTAATAGGCATAGAGTGCCATGCTAGGCCACGCACCATGATGCAGGGTTGTGACTGTGTCTGCTTAGTTCCGGCATAGCAAGGTGAACCCCGAGAGTGAACTTGGAGCCCGGGAAAGCAATTCCAAGAGGCACCAGCTCTCCCGCGGCTCTTCTTCCCTGCCGCGACAGAACGAACACCCAAAGCCTATCTTAGGAAGCAGCAGCGAAGTTCGGATCGTGCCAAGCTGAAAACCCCTTCGAAAGCATAGCAGTCACTGGGAAAACAGAGTCAGTTCTGAGGGCTGCTGTTCCTGCTTGCCTTAGCCTAGTATTCCCAGCAGGATGGGAGAAACCCGCATAGAGCGAAAGCCTCTTTGCCCTGGCATCCCCTCTGGGAAAGCACAGCAATCTTTGGCAAATCAGAGTCCGGTCTGAGGCATGCTCCTGTTGCCTGAGCTGGTCTCCTCAGCACGGTGTAATAAACCCACAGGGAGCAAAATGCTCTATGCCTGGGCATCCCCTCTGCCTGAGAGAGAAGCGCGGTTGCGCCTGTGGAAAGAGCCTTAAGGAAAGGGACACGTGTTTCAGTGCCGTCCCCAGGAGCATGTCTGTGGAAGGTGCAACACGCTGCCCGGGGACAACAGGAGCCATTGGCCTTCTGGTCTCGAAACGGTTGCGAAGCAGGAGAGCCGGCAATAAAGTATCACCCACTCCCAGTGCAGAGAGACAGAAGCCTGGTTGCTAAGGAGACAGGAGGGCATGAGTAGGGCAGGGCGCATGCTCCACTCTTAGGAAGGGGTCTGGGCCGAAAGTATGCCTGTCCTGAACCTCTGGGCCTAAGGAGACAGCAGCTCCTTGGCCACCTGTCCCTGGGGCAGACATGCGCTAGCCACCAGGCGCCTACGCTGAACTCGCAGAAACAGCTCCCTGAGATAACGGTGAGTTAGATGCTGTTTTCCTCCAGGATGTGGAAGCTTGGAAGAGGTACGGAGTTTCAGAAGAAGGAGTGGGGACAGTCCCCCAAAGCTCCCTATTCAGGCACGGGCCGTGGGCAGGGATCTTGTCACCTCTCCTTTCCTGTGGGGAAAGCACTGGCCTAGTCCAAGAATCCACGTGAGGGCCAGAGTAAAAGGCCAAGCGATGCCTACACTGGGAGATGGTAATGTGCATAGAGTTCCCTCCTAGGCTATGCAAGCTACTGCAGGGTTGTGGGTGTGTCTGCTTAGTTCGGCCTGGCAGGGTGAACCCAGAACGCGAACATGGAGCCCGGGAAAGCACTTCCCAAGAGGCACCAGCTCTCCCGCGGCTCTTCTTCCCTGCCGCGACAGAGCGAACACACAAAGCCTTTCTTAGGAAGCGGCAGCGAAGTTCAGATCGTGGCAAGCTGAAAACCTCTTCGAAAGCATAGCAGTCGCTGGGAAATCAGAGTCGGTTCTGAGGGCTGCTGTTGCTGCTTGCCTTAGCCTAGTATTCCCAGCAGGATGGGAGAAACCCACATAGAGCGAAACACTCTTTGCCCTGGCATCCCGTCTGGGAAAGCACAGCATTCTTTGGGAACTCAGAGTCCAGTCTGAGCGCTGCTACTGTTTGCCTGAGCTGGTCTGGCCTAGACCGAGATTCCGCCTGAGCGCCAGAGTAAAAGGACAAGTGATGTCTACACTGGGAGATGGTAGTGTGCATAGAGTGCCATCCTAGGCTATGCACGCTACTGCAGGGTTGTGGCTGTGTCTGCTTATTTCGGCCTGGCAGGGTGAACCTAGGACGCGAACATGGAGCCCGGTAAAGCAAGGCCCAAGAGGCACCAGCTCCCCCGCAGCTCTTCTTCCATGACGCGACTGAAGCCTTGCCGAGAAAGCAGCGGCGAAGTGCTGTTCGCTCCAAGCCAAAGCCTCTGTGCAAGCACAGCATTCGCTGAGAAATGTTCTGTGGGCCGCTGCTGCTTGCCTGAGCCCAGTCTCGCGGTGGGAGAAACCCGCAGAGAGCGAAAGCCTCATGGCCTGGGCATCTCCCCTGGGAAAGCACAGCGTTCCTTGGGAAATCAGAGTTGGGTTTGGGGATGCTGCTGCTGTAAGCCTGAGCTAGTCTCCGCAGCTTAGTTGAAGATACCCGCATGGAGCGAAATACCCTTTGCCCTAGCATCCCCTCTGCCTGAGAGAGAAGCCAAGTGTGGGGAAGTCGCTGCATGCCGACCCCGGAGAAGAGAAGGAGCCGTTGGCCTTGGGTTTGGGAAGCAGGATAGCCTGCCGTGCACAAACAGCAGGCCGGTGGCAAGACAATGTCACCCGATCCCTGTGTGGAGAGATGGAAGCCTGGATGCTAAGCAGACATGAGGGGACGACTAGGGCCGAGGTGCGTGCACCACTCCGAGGAAGGAGTCTGGGCAGAAGGCAGGCCTGTCCTGTGCCTCTGTTCCCAAGGGGACAGCATCTCCTTGGCCACCTGTCCCAAGGGCAGACTTGGGCTTGCCACCAGGTGCCATACCCGGAACTCGCAGAAACAACCCCATGGAGAAACGGTCAGTCAGATGACGTCTTCCACCAAGAAGTGGCAGCGATGTGGGTGGCAGGGGGTGTGCCGGTGAAAGAGTGGAGACAGTCCCCCACAGTTCCCCATCCCAGTGAACGGGCCGTGGGCAGGGATCCTGTGGCCTCCCCTCCTCTGTGGTCAAGGCACTGGCCTAGATCCCGAGTCTACCTGAGCGCCAGAGCAAAAGGCAAAGACTTACCTAGGACAAGAGATGGTAATAGGCATAGAGTGCCATGCTAGGCCACGCACGCTGCTGCAGGGTTGTGACTGTGTCTGCTTAGTTCCGGCATAGCAAGGTGAACCCCGAGAGTGAACTTGGAGCCCGGGAAAGCAATTCCAAGAGGCACCAGCTCTCCCGCGGCTCTTCTTCCCTGCCGCGACAGAACGAACACCCAAAGCCTATCTTAGGAAGCAGCAGCGAAGTTCGGATCGTGCCAAGCTGAAAACCCCTTCGAAAGCATAGCAGTCACTGGGAAAACAGAGTCAGTTCTGAGGGCTGCTGTTCCTGCTTGCCTTAGCCTAGTATTCCCAGCAGGATGGGAGAAACCCGCATAGAGCGAAAGCGTCTTTGCCCTGGCATCCCCTCTGGGAAAGCACAGCAATCTTTGGCAAATCAGAGTCCGGTCTGAGGCATGCTCCTGTTGCCTGAGCTGGTCTCCTCAGCACGGTGTAATAAACCCACAGGGAGCAAAATGCTCTATGCCTGGGCATCCCCTCTGCCTGAGAGAGAAGCGCGGTTGCGCCTGTGGAAAGAGCCTTAAGGAAAGGGACACGTGTTTCAGTGCCGTCCCCAGGAGCATGTCTGTGGAAGGTGCAACACGCTGCCCTGGGACAACAGGAGCCATTGGCCTTCTGGTCTCGAAACGGTTGCGAAGCAGGAGAGCCGGCAATAAAGTATCACCCACTCCCAGTGCAGAGAGACAGAAGCCTGGTTGCTAAGGAGACAGGAGGGCATGAGTAGGGCAGGGCGCATTCTCCACTCTTAGGAAGGGGTCTGGGCCGAAAGTATGCCTGTCCTGAACCTCTGGGCCTAAGGAGACAGCAGCTCCTTGGCCACCTGTCCCTGGGGCAGACATGCGCTAGCCACCAGGCGCCTACGCTGAACTCGCAGAAACAGCTCCCTGAGATAACGGTGAGTTAGATGCTGTCTTCCTCCAGCTGTGGAAGCTTGGATGAGGTACGGAGTTTCAGAAGAACGAGTGGGGACAGTCCCCCAAAGCTCCCTATTCAGTGCACGGGCCGTGGGCAGGGATCTTGTCACCTCTCCTTTCCTGTGGGGAAAGCACTGGCCTAGTCCAAGAATCCACGTGAGTGCCAGAGTAAAAGGCCAAGAGATGCCTACACTGGGAGATGGTAATGTGCATAGAGTTCCCTCCTAGGCTATGCAAGCTACTGCAGGGTTGTGGGTGTGTCTGCTTAGTTAGGCCTGGCAGGGTGAACCTAGAACGCGAACATGGAGCCCGGGAAAGCAAGTCCCAAGAGGCACCAGCTCTCCCGCGGCTCTTCTTCCCTGCCTCGACAGAGCGACACCCAAAGCCTTTCTTAGGAAGCAGCAGCGAAGTTCGGATAGTGCCAAGCTGAAAACCTCTTCGAAAGCATAGCAGTCACTGGGAAAACAGAGTCAGTTCTGAGGGCTGCTGTTGCTGCTTGCCTTCGCCTAGTATTCCCAGCAGGATGGGAGAAACCCGCATAGAGCGAAAGACTCTTTGCCCTGGCATCCCCTCTGGGAAAGCACAGCAATCTTTGGCAAATCAGAGTCCGGTCTGAGGCATGCTCCTGTTGCCTGAGCTGGTCTCCTCAGCACGGTGTAATAAACCCGCATGGAGCAAAATCCTCTATGCCTGGGCATCCCCTCTGCCTGAGAGAGAAGCGCGGTTGCGCCTGTGGAAAGAGCCTTAAGGAAAGGGACACGTGTTTCAGTGCCGTCCCCAGGAGCATGTCTGTGGAAGGTGCAGCACGCTGCCCGGGGACAACAGGAGCCATTGGCCTCCTGGTCTGGAAATGGTTGCGAAGTAGGAGAGCCGGCAATAAAGTATCACCCGCTCCCAGTGCAGAGAGACAGAAGCCTGGTTGCTAAGGAGACAGGAGGTGATGAGTAGGGCAGGGCGCATGCTCCACTCTTAGGAAGGGGTCTGGGCAGAAAGCATGCCGGTCCTGAACCTCTGGGCCTAATGAGACAGTAGCTCCTTGGCCACCTGTCCCTGGGGCAGACACCCGCTAGCCACCAGGCGCCTACGCTGAACTCGCAGAAACAGCTCCCTGTGATAATGGTGAGTTAGATGCTGTCTTCCTCCAGGATGTGGAAGCTTGGAAGAGGCACGGAGTTTAAGAAGAAGGAGTGGGGACAATCCCCCAAAGCTCCCTATTAAGTGCACGGGTTTTAGGCAGGGATCCTGTCACCTAACCTTTCCTGTGGAAAAAGCACTGGCCTAGTCCAAGAATCCGCATGAGCGCCAGAGTAAAAGGCCAAGCAATGCCTAGACTGGGAGATGGTAATGTGCATAGAGTTCCCTCCTAGGCTATGCAAGCTACTGCAGGGTTGTGGGTGTGTCTGCTTAGTTCGGCCTGGCAGGGTGAACCCAGAACGCGAACATGGAGCCCGGGAAAGCACTTCCCAAGAGGCACCAGCTCTCCCGCGGCTCTTCTTCCCTGCCGCGACAGAGCGAACACACAAAGCCTTTCTTAGGAAGCGGCAGCGAAGTTCAGATCGTGGCAAGCTGAAAACCTCTTCGAAAGCATAGCAGTCGCTGGGAAATCAGAGTCGGTTCTGAGGGCTGCTGTTGCTGCTTGCCTTAGCCTAGTATTCCCAGCAGGATGGGAGAAACCCACATAGAGCGAAACACTCTTTGCCCTGGCATCCCGTCTGGGAAAGCACAGCATTCTTTGGGAACTCAGAGTCCAGTGAGCGCTGCTACTGTTTGCCTGAGCTGGTCTGGCCTAGACCGAGATTCCGCCTGAGCGCCAGAGTAAAAGGACAAGTGATGTCTACACTGGGAGATGGTAGTGTGCATAGAGTGCCATCCTAGGCTATGCACGCTACTGCAGGGTTGTGGCTGTGTCTGCTTAGTTCGGCCTGGCAGGGTGAACCTAGGACGCGAACATGGAGCCCGGGAAAGCAAGGCCCAAGAGGCACCAGCTCTCCCGCAGCTCTTCTTCCCTGACGCGACTGAAGCCTTGCCGAGAAAGCAGCGGCGAAGTGCTGTTCGCTCCAAGCCAAAGCCTCTGTGCAAGCACAGCATTCGCTGAGAAATGTTCTGTGGGCTGCTGCTGCTTGCCTGAGCCCAGTCTCGCGGTGGGAGAAACCCGCAGAGAGCGAAAGCCTCATGGCCTGGGCATCTCCCCTGGGAAAGCACAGCGTTCCTTGGGAAATCAGAGTTGGGTTTGGGGATGCTGCTGCTGTAAGCCTGAGCTAGTCTCCGCAGCTTAGTTGAAGATACCCGCATGGAGCGAAATACCCTTTGCCCTAGCATCCCCTCTGCCTGAGAGAGAAGCCAAGTGTGGGGAAGTCGCTGCATGCCGACCCCGGAGAAGAGAAGGAGCCGTTGGCCTTGGGTTTGGGAAGCAGGATAGCCTGCCGTGGCACAAACAGCAGGCCGGTGGCAAGACAATGTCACCCGCTCCCTGTGTGGAGAGATGGAAGCCTGGATGCTAAGCAGACATGAGGGGACGACTAGGGCCGAGGTGCGTGCACCACTCCGAGGAAGGAGTCTGGGCAGAAGGCAGGCCTGTCCTGTGCCTCTGTTCCCAAGGGGACAGCATCTCCTTGGCCACCTGTCCCAAGGGCAGACTTGGGCTTGCCACCAGGTGCCATACCCGGAACTCGCAGAAACAACCCCATGGAGAAACGGTCAGTCAGATGACGTCTTCCACCAAGAAGTGGCAGCGATGTGAGTGGCAGGGGGTGTGCCGGTGAAAGAGTGGAGACAGTCCCCCACAGTTCCCCATCCCAGTGCACGGGCCGTGGGCAGGGATCCTGTGGCCTCCCCTCCTCTGTGGTCAAGGCACTGGCCTAGATCCCGAGTCTACCTGAGCGCCAGAGCAAAAGGCAAAGACTTACCTAGGACAAGAGATGGTAATAGGCATAGAGTGCCATGCTAGGCCACGCACCATGATGCAGGGTTGTGACTGTGTCTGCTTAGATCCGGCATAGCAAGGTGAACCCCGAGAGTGAACTTGGAGCCCGAGAAAGCAATTCGAACAGGCACCAGCTCTCCCGCGGCTCTTCTTCCCTGCCGCGACAGAACGAACACCCAAAGCCTATCTTAGGAAGCAGCAGCGAAGTTCGGATCGTGCCAAGCTGAAAACCCCTTCGAAAGCATATCAGTCACTGGGAAAACAGAGTCAGTTCTGAGGGCTGCTGTTCCTGCTTGCCTTAGCCTAGTATTCCCAGCAGGATGGGAGAAACCCGCATAGAGCGAAAGCCTCTTTGCCCTGGCATCCCCTCTGGGAAAGCACAGCAATCTTTGGCAAATCAGAGTCCGGTCTGAGGCATGCTCCTGTTGCCTGAGCTGGTCTCCTCAGCACGGTGTAATAAACCCACAGGGAGCAAAATGCTCTATGCCTGGGCATCCCCTCTGCCTGAGAGAGAAGCGCGGTTGCGCCTGTGGAAAGAGCCTTAAGGAAAGGGACACATGTTTCAGTGCCGTCCCCAGGAGCATGTCTGTGGAAGGTGCAACACTCTGCCCGGGGACAACAGGAGCCATTGGCCTTCTGGTCTCGAAACGGTTGCGAAGCAGGAGAGCCGGCAATAAAGTATCACCCACTCCCAGTGCAGAGAGACAGAAGCCTGGTTTCTAAGGAGACAGGAGGGCATGAGTAGGGCAGGGCGCATGCTCCACTCTTAGGAAGGGGTCTGGGCCGAAAGTATGCCTGTCCTGAACCTCTGGGCCTAAGGAGACAGCAGCTCCTTGGCCACCTGTCCCTGGGGCAGACATGTGCTAGCCACCAGGCGCCTACGCTGAACTCGCAGAAACAGCTCCCTGAGATAACGGTGAGTTAGATGCTGTCTTCCTCCAGGATGTGGAAGCTTGGAAGAGGTACGGAGTTTCAGAAGAAGGAGTGGGGACAGTCCCCCAAAGCTCCCTATTCAGTGCACGGGCCGTGGGCAGGGATCTTGTCACCTCTCCTTTCCTGTGGGGAAAGCACTGGCCTAGTCCAAGAATCCACGTGAGGGCCAGAGTAAAAGGCCAAGCGATGCCTACACTGGGAGATGGTAATGTGCATAGAGTTCCCTCCTAGGCTATGCAAGCTACTGCAGGGTTGTGGGTGTGTCTGCTTAGTTCGGCCTGGCAGGGTGAACCCAGAACGTGAACATGGAGCCCGGGAAAGCACTTCCCAAGAGGCACCAGCTCTCCCGCGGCTCTTCTTCCCTGCCGCGACAGAGCGAACACACAAAGCCTTTCTTAGGAAGCGGCAGCGAAGTTCAGATCGTGGCAAGCTGAAAACCTCTTCGAAAGCATAGCAGTCGCTGGGAAATCAGAGTCGGTTCTGAGGGCTGCTGTTGCTGCTTGCCTTAGCCTAGTATTCCCAGCAGGATGGGAGAAACCCACATAGAGCGAAACACTCTTTGCCCTGGCATCCCGTCTGGGAAAGCACAGCATTCTTTGGGAACTCAGAGTCCAGTCTGAGCGCTGCTACTGTTTGCCTGAGCTGGTCTGGCCTAGACCGAGATTCCGCCTGAGCGCCAGAGTAAAAGGACAAGTGATGTCTACACTGGGAGATGGTAGTGTGCATAGAGTGCCATCCTAGGCTATGCACGCTACTGCAGGGTTGTGGCTGTGTCTGCTTAGTTCGGCCTGGCAGGGTGAACCTAGGACGCGAACATGGAGCCCGGTAAAGCAAGGCCCAAGAGGCACCAGCTCCCCCGCAGCTCTTCTTCCATGACGCGACTGAAGCCTTGCCGAGAAAGCAGCGGCGAAGTGCTGTTCGCTCCAAGCCAAAGCCTCTGTGCAAGCACAGCATTCGCTGAGAAATGTTCTGTGGGCCGCTGCTGCTTGCCTGAGCCCAGTCTCGCGGTGGGAGAAACCCGCAGAGAGCGAAAGCCTCATGGCCTGGGCATCTCCCCTGGGAAAGCACAGCGTTCCTTGGGAAATCAGAGTTGGGTTTGGGGATGCTGCTGCTGTAAGCCTGAGCTAGTCTCCGCAGCTTAGTTGAAGATACCCGCATGGAGCGAAATACCCTTTGCCCTAGCATCCCCTCTGCCTGAGAGAGAAGCCAAGTGTGGGGAAGTCGCTGCATGCCGACCCCGGAGAAGAGAAGGAGCCGTTGGCCTTGGGTTTGGGAAGCAGGATAGCCTGCCGTGGCACAAACAGCAGGCCGGTGGCAAGACAATGTCACCCGCTCCCTGTGTGGAGAGATGGAAGCCTGGATGCTAAGCAGACATGAGGGGACGACTAGGGCCGAGGTGCGTGCACCACTCCGAGGAAGGAGTCTGGGCAGAAGGCAGGCCTGTCCTGTGCCTCTGTTCCCAAGGGGACAGCATCTCCTTGGCCACCTGTCCCAAGGGCAGACTTGGGCTTGCCACAAGGTGCCATACCCGGAACTCGCAGAAACAACCCCATGGAGAAACGGTCAGTCAGATGACGTCTTCCACCAAGAAGTGGCAGCGATGTGAGTGGCAGGGGATGTGCCGGTGAAAGAGTGGAGACAGTCCCCCACAGTTCCCCATCCCAGTGCACGGGCCGTGGGCAGGGATCCTGTGGCCTCCCCTCCTCTGTGGTCAAGGCACTGGCCTAGATCCCGAGTCTACCTGAGCGCCAGAGCAAAAGGCAAAGACTTACCTAGGACAAGAGATGGTAATAGGCATAGAGTGCCATGCTAGGCCACGCACCATGATGCAGGGTTGTGACTGTGTCTGCTTAGTTCCGGCATAGCAAGGTGAACCCCGAGAGTGAACTTGGAGCCCGGGAAAGCAATTCCAAGAGGCACCAGCTCTCCCGCGGCTCTTCTTCCCTGCCGCGACAGAACGAACACCCAAAGCCTATCTTAGGAAGCAGCAGCGAAGTTCGGATCGTGCCAAGCTGAAAACCCCTTCGAAAGCATAGCAGTCACTGGGAAAACAGAGTCAGTTCTGAGGGCTGCTGTTCCTGCTTGCCTTAGCCTAGTATTCCCAGCAGGATGGGAGAAACCCGCATAGAGCGAAAGCCTCTTTGCCCTGGCATCCCCTCTGGGAAAGCACAGCAATCTTTGGCAAATCAGAGTCCGGTCTGAGGCATGCTCCTGTTGCCTGAGCTGGTCTCCTCAGCACGGTGTAATAAACCCACAGGGAGCAAAATGCTCTATGCCTGGGCATCCCCTCTGCCTGAGAGAGAAGCGCGGTTGCGCCTGTGGAAAGAGCCTTAAGGAAAGGGACACGTGTTTCAGTGCCGTCCCCAGGAGCATGTCTGTGGAAGGTGCAACACGCTGCCCTGGGACAACAGGAGCCATTGGCCTTCTGGTCTCGAAACGGTTGCGAAGCAGGAGAGCCGGCAATAAAGTATCACCCACTCCCAGTGCAGAGAGACAGAAGCCTGGTTGCTAAGGAGACAGGAGGGCATGAGTAGGGCAGGGCGCATGCTCCACTCTTAGGAAGGGGTCTGGGCCGAAAGTATGCCTGTCCTGAACCTCTGGGCCTAAGGAGACAGCAGCTCCTTGGCCACCTGTCCCTGGGGCAGACATGCGCTAGCCACCAGGCGCCTACGCTGAACTCGCAGAAACAGCTCCCTGAGATAACGGTGAGTTAGATGCTGTCTTCCTCCAGCTGTGGAAGCTTGGATGAAGTACGGAGTTTCAGAAGAAGGAGTGGGGACAGTCCCCCAAAGCTCCCTATTCAGTGCACGGGCCGTGGGCAGGGATCTTGTCACCTCTCCTTTCCTGTGGGGAAAGCACTGGCCTAGTCCAAGAATCCACGTGAGTGCCAGAGCAAAAGGCCAAGCGATGCCTACACTGGGAGATGGTAATGTGCATAGAGTTCCCTCCTAGGCTATGCAAGCTACTGCAGGGTTGTGGGTGTGTCTGCTTAGTTAGGCCTGGCAGGGTGAACCTAGAACGCGAACATGGAGCCCGGGAAAGCAAGTCCCAAGAGGCACCAGCTCTCCCGCGGCTCTTCTTCCCTGCCTCGACAGAGCGACACCCAAAGCCTTTCTTAGGAAGCAGCAGCGAAGTTCGGATAGTGCCAAGCTGAAAACCTCTTCGAAAGCATAGCAGTCACTGGGAATACAGAGTCAGTTCTGAGGGCTGCTGTTGCTGCTTGCCTTAGCCTAGTATTCCCAGCAGGATGGGAGAAACCCGCATAGAGCGAAAGCCTCTTTGCCCTGGCATCCCCTCTGGGAAAGCACAGCAATCTTTGGCAAATCAGAGTCCGGTCTGAGGCATGCTCCTGTTGCCTGAGCTGGTCTCCTCAGCACGGTGTAATAAACCCGCATGGAGCAAAATCCTCTATGCCTGGGCATCCCCTCTGCCTGAGAGAGAAGCGCGGTTGCGCCTGTGGAAAGAGCCTTAAGGAAAGGGACACGTGTTTCAGTGCCGTCCCCAGGAGCATGTCTGTGGAAGGTGCAGCACGCTGCCCGGGGACAACAGGAGCCATTGGCCTCCTGGTCTGGAAATGGTTGCGAAGTAGGAGAGCCGGCAATAAAGTATCACCCGCTCCCAGTGCAGAGAGACAGAAGCCTGTTTGCTAAGGAGACAGGAGGTGATGAGTAGGGCAGGGCGCATGCTCCACTCTTAGGAAGGGGTCTGGGCAGAAAGCATGCCGGTCCTGAACCTCTGGGCCTAATGAGACAGTAGCTCCTTGGCCACCTGTCCCTGGGGCAGACACCCGCTAGCCACCAGGCGCCTACGCTGAACTCGCAGAAACAGCTCCCTGAGATAATGGTGAGTTAGATGCTGTCTTCCTCCAGGATGTGGAAGCTTGGAAGAGGCACGGAGTTTAAGAAGAAGGAGTGGGGACAATCCCCCAAAGCTCCCTATTAAGTGCACGGGTTTTAGGCAGGGATCCTGTCACCTAACCTTTCCTGTGGAAAAAGCACTGGCCTAGTCCAAGAATCCGCATGAGCGCCAGAGTAAAAGGCCAAGCAATGCCTACACTGGGAGATGGTAATGTGCATAGAGTTCCCTCCTAGGCTATGCAAGCTACTGCAGGGTTGTGGGTGTGTCTGCTTAGTTCGGCCTGGCAGGGTGAACCCAGAACGCGAACATGGAGCCCGGGAAAGCACTTCCCAAGAGGCACCAGCTCTCCCGCGGCTCTTCTTCCCTGCCGCGACAGAGCGAACACACAAAGCCTTTCTTAGGAAGCGGCAGCGAAGTTCAGATCGTGGCAAGCTGAAAACCTCTTCGAAAGCATAGCAGTCACTGGGAAAACAGAGTCAGTTCTGAGGGCTGCTGTTCCTGCTTGCCTTCGCCTAGTATTCCCAGCAGGATGGGAGAAACACGCATAGAGTGAAAGCCTCTTTGCCCTGGCATCCCCTCTGGGAAAGCACAGCAATCTTTGGCAAATCAGAGTCCGGTCTGAGGCATGCTCCTGTTGCCTGAGCTGGTCTCCTCAGCACGGTGTAATAAACCCGCATGGAGCAAAATCCTCTATGCCTGGGCATCCCCTCTGCCTGAGAGAGAAGCGCGGTTGCGCCTGTGGAAAGAGCCTTAAGGAAAGGGACACGTGTTTCAGTGCCGTCCCCAGGAGCATGTCTGTGGAAGGTGCAGCACGCTGCCCGGGGACAACAGGAGCCATTGGCCTCCTGGTCTGGAAATGGTTGCGAAGTAGGAGAGCCGGCAATAAAGTATCACCCGCTCCCAGTGCAGAGAGACAGAAGCCTGGTTGCTAAGGAGACAGGAGGTGATGAGTAGGGCAGGGCGCATGCTCCACTCTTAGGAAGGGGTCTGGGCAGAAAGCATGCCGGTCCTGAACCTCTGGGCCTAATGAGACAGTAGCTCCTTGGCCACCTGTCCCTGGGGCAGACACCCGCTAGCCACCAGGCGCCTACGCTGAACTCGCAGAAACAGCTCCCTGAGATAATGGTGAGTTAGATGCTGTCTTCCTCCAGGATGTGGAAGCTTGGAAGAGGCACGGAGTTTAAGAAGAAGGAGTGGGGACAATCCCCCAAAGCTCCCTATTAAGTGCACGGGTTGTAGGCAGGGATCCTGTCACCTAACCTTTCCTGTGGAAAAAGCACTGGCCTAGTCCAAGAATCCGCATGAGCGCCAGAGTAAAAGGCCAAGCAATGCCTACACTGGGAGATGGTAATGTGCATAGAGTTCCCTCCTAGGCTATGCAAGCTACTGCAGGGTTGTGGGTGTGTCTGCTTAGTTCGGCCTGGCAGGGTGAACCCAGAACGCGAACATGGAGCCCGGGAAAGCACTTCCCAAGAGGCACCAGCTCTCCCGCGGCTCTTCTTCCCTGCCGCGACAGAGCGAACACACAAAGCCTTTCTTAGGAAGCGGCAGCGAAGTTCAGATCGTGGCAAGCTGAAAACCTCTTCGAAAGCATAGCAGTCGCTGGGAAATCAGAGTCGGTTCTGAGGGCTGCTGTTGCTGCTTGCCTTAGCCTAGTATTCCCAGCAGGATGGGAGAAACCCACATAGAGCGAAACACTCTTTGCCCTGGCATCCCGTCTGGGAAAGCACAGCATTCTTTGGGAACTCAGAGTCCAGTCTGAGCGCTGCTACTGTTTGCCTGAGCTGGTCTGGCCTAGACCGAGATTCCGCCTGAGCGCCAGAGTAAAAGGACAAGTGATGTCTACACTGGGAGATGGTAGTGTGCATAGAGTGCCATCCTAGGCTATGCACGCTACTGCAGGGTTGTGGCTGTGTCTGCTTAGTTCGGCCTGGCAGGGTGAACCTAGGACGCGAACATGGAGCCCGGTAAAGCAAGGCCCAAGAGGCACCAGCTCTCCCGCAGCTCTTCTTCCATGACGCGACTGAAGCCTTGCCGAGAAAGCAGCGGCGAAGTGCTGTTCGCTCCAAGCCAAAGCCTCTGTGCAAGCACAGCATTCGCTGAGAAATGTTCTGTGGGCCGCTGCTGCTTGCCTGAGCCCAGTCTCGCGGTGGGAGAAACCCGCAGAGAGCGAAAGCCTCATGGCCTGGGCATCTCCCCTGGGAAAGCACAGCGTTCCTTGGGAAATCAGAGTTGGGTTTGGGGATGCTGCTGCTGTAAGCCTGAGCTAGTCTCCGCAGCTTAGTTGAAGATACCCGCATGGAGCGAAATACCCTTTGCCCTAGCATCCCCTCTGCCTGAGAGAGAAGCCAAGTGTGGGGAAGTCGCTGCATGCCGACCCCGGAGAAGAGAAGGAGCCGTTGGCCTTGGGTTTGGGAAGCAGGATAGCCTGCCGTGGCACAAACAGCAGGCCGGTGGCAAGACAATGTCACCCGCTCCCTGTGTGGAGAGATGGAAGCCTGGATGCTAAGCAGACATGAGGGGACGACTAGGGCCGAGGTGCGTGCACCACTCCGAGGAAGGAGTCTGGGCAGAAGGCAGGCCTGTCCTGTGCCTCTGTTCCCAAGGGGACAGCATCTCCTTGGCCACCTGTCCCAAGGGCAGACTTGGGCTTGCCACCAGGTGCCATACCCGGAACTCGCAGAAACAACCCCATGGAGAAACGGTCAGTCAGATGACGTCTTCCACCAAGAAGTGGCAGCGATGTGAGTGGCAGGGGGTGTGCCGGTGAAAGAGTGGAGACAGTCCCCCACAGTTCCCCATCCCAGTGCACGGGCCGTGGGCAGGGATCCTGTGGCCTCCCCTCCTCTGTGGTCAAGGCACTGGCCTAGATCCCGAGTCTACCTGAGCGCCAGAGCAAAAGGCAAAGACTTACCTAGGACAAGAGATGGTAATAGGCATAGAGTGCCATGCTAGGCCACGCACGCTGCTGCAGGGTTGTGACTGTGTCTGCTTAGTTCCGGCATAGCAAGGTGAACCCCGAGAGTGAACTTGGAGCCCGGGAAAGCAATTCCAAGAGGCACCAGCTCTCCCGCGGCTCTTCTTCCCTGCCGCGACAGAACGAACACCCAAAGCCTATCTTAGGAAGCAGCAGCGAAGTTCGGATCGTGCCAAGCTGAAAACCCCTTCGAAAGCATAGCAGTCACTGGGAAAACAGAGTCAGTTCTGAGGGCTGCTGTTCCTGCTTGCCTTAGCCTAGTATTCCCAGCAGGATGGGAGAAACCCGCATAGAGCGAAAGCCTCTTTGCCCTGGCATCCCCTCTGGGAAAGCACAGCAATCTTTGGCAAATCAGAGTCCGGTCTGAGGCATGCTCCTGTTGCCTGAGCTGGTCTCCTCAGCACGGTGTAATAAACCCACAGGGAGCAAAATGCTCTATGCCTGGGCATCCCCTCTGCCTGAGAGAGAAGCGCGGTTGCGCCTGTGGAAAGAGCCTTAAGGAAAGGGACACGTGTTTCAGTGCCGTCCCCAGGAGCATGTCTGTGGAAGGTGCAACACGCTGCCCGGGGACAACAGGAGCCATTGGCCTTCTGGTCTCGAAACGGTTGCGAAGCAGGAGAGCCGGCAATAAAGTATCACCCACTCCCAGTGCAGAGAGACAGAAGCCTGGTTGCTAAGGAGACAGGAGGGCATGAGTAGGGCAGGGCGCATGCTCCACTCTTAGGAAGGGGTCTGGGCCGAAAGTATGCCTGTCCTGAACCTCTGGGCCTAAGGAGACAGCAGCTCCTTGGCCACCTGTCCCTGGGGCAGACATGCGCTAGCCACCAGGCGCCTACGCTGAACTCGCAGAAACAGCTCCCTGAGATAACGGTGAGTTAGATGCTGTCTTCCTCCAGGATGTGGAAGCTTGGAAGAGGTACGGAGTTTCAGAAGAAGGAGTGGGGACAGTCCCCCAAAGCTCCCTATTCAGTGCACGGGCCGTGGGCAGGGATCTTGTCACCTCTCCTTTCCTGTGGGGAAAGCACTGGCCTAGTCCAAGAATCCACGTGAGGGCCAGAGTAAAAGGCCAAGCGATGCCTACACTGGGAGATGGTAATGTGCATAGAGTTCCCTCCTAGGCTATGCAAGCTACTGCAGGGTTGTGGGTGTGTCTGCTTAGTTCGGCCTGGCAGGGTGAACCCAGAACGCGAACATGGAGCCCGGGAAAGCACTTCCCAAGAGGCACCAGCTCTCCCGCGGCTCTTCTTCCCTGCCGCGACAGAGCGAACACACAAAGCCTTTCTTAGGAAGCGGCAGCGAAGTTCAGATCGTGGCAAGCTGAAAACCTCTTCGAAAGCATAGCAGTCGCTGGGAAATCAGAGTCGGTTCTGAGGGCTGCTGTTGCTGCTTGCCTTAGCCTAGTATTCCCAGCAGGATGGGAGAAACCCACATAGAGCGAAACACTCTTTGCCCTGGCATCCCGTCTGGGAAAGCACAGCATTCTTTGGGAACTCAGAGTCCAGTCTGAGCGCTGCTACTGTTTGCCTGAGCTGGTCTGGCCTAGACCGAGATTCCGCCTGAGCGCCAGAGTAAAAGGACAAGTGATGTCTACACTGGGAGATGGTAGTGTGCATAGAGTGCCATCCTAGGCTATGCACGCTACTGCAGGGTTGTGGCTGTGTCTGCTTAGTTCGGCCTGGCAGGGTGAACCTAGGACGCGAACATGGAGCCCGGTAAAGCAAGGCCCAAGAGGCACCAGCTCCCCCGCAGCTCTTCTTCCATGACGCGACTGAAGCCTTGCCGAGAAAGCAGCGGCGAAGTGCTGTTCGCTCCAAGCCAAAGCCTCTGTGCAAGCACAGCATTCGCTGAGAAATGTTCTGTGGGCCGCTGCTGCTTGCCTGAGCCCAGTCTCGCGGTGGGAGAAACCCGCAGAGAGCGAAAGCCTCATGGCCTGGGCATCTCCCCTGGGAAAGCACAGCGTTCCTTGGGAAATCAGAGTTGGGTTTGGGGATGCTGCTGCTGTAAGCCTGAGCTAGTCTCCGCAGCTTAGTTGAAGATACCCGCATGGAGCGAAATACCCTTTGCCCTAGCATCCCCTCTGCCTGAGAGAGAAGCCAAGTGTGGGGAAGTCGCTGCATGCCGACCCCGGAGAAGAGAAGGGTCCGTTGGCCTTGGGTTTGGGAAGCAGGATAGCCTGCCGTGGCACAAACAGCAGGCCGGTGGCAAGACAATGTCACCCGCTCCCTGTGTGGAGAGATGGAAGCCTGGATGCTAAGCAGACATGAGGGGACGACTAGGGCCGAGGTGCGTGCACCACTCCGAGGAAGGAGTCTGGGCAGAAGGCAGGCCTGTCCTGTGCCTCTGTTCCCAAGGGGACAGCATCTCCTTGGCCACCTGTCCCAAGGGCAGACTTGGGCTTGCCACCAGGTGCCATACCCGGAACTCGCAGAAACAACCCCATGGAGAAACGGTCAGTCAGATGACGTCTTCCACCAAGAAGTGGCAGCGATGTGAGTGGCAGGGGGTGTGCCGGTGAAAGAGTGGAGACAGTCCCCCACAGTTCCCCATCCCAGTGCACGGGCCGTGGGCAGGGATCCTGTGGCCTCCCCTCCTCTGTGGTCAAGGCACTGGCCTAGATCCCGAGTCTACCTGAGCGCCAGAGCAAAAGGCAAAGACTTACCTAGGACAAGAGATGGTAATAGGCATAGAGTGCCATGCTAGGCCACGCACGCTGCTGCAGGGTTGTGACTGTGTCTGCTTAGTTCCGGCATAGCAAGGTGAACCCCGAGAGTGAACTTGGAGCCCGGGAAAGCAATTCCAAGAGGCACCAGCTCTCCCGCGGCTCTTCTTCCCTGCCGCGACAGAACGAACACCCAAAGCCTATCTTAGGAAGCAGCAGCGAAGTTCGGATCGTGCCAAGCTGAAAACCCCTTCGAAAGCATAGCAGTCACTGGGAAAACAGAGTCAGTTCTGAGGGCTGCTGTTCCTGCTTGCCTTAGCCTAGTATTCCCAGCAGGATGGGAGAAACCCGCATAGAGCGAAAGCCTCTTTGCCCTGGCATCCCCTCTGGGAAAGCACAGCAATCTTTGGCAAATCAGAGTCCGGTCTGAGGCATGCTCCTGTTGCCTGAGCTGGTCTCCTCAGCACGGTGTAATAAACCCACAGGGAGCAAAATGCTCTATGCCTGGGCATCCCCTCTGCCTGAGAGAGAAGCGCGGTTGCGCCTGTGGAAAGAGCCTTAAGGAAAGGGACACGTGTTTCAGTGCCGTCCCCAGGAGCATGTCTGTGGAAGGTGCAACACGCTGCCCTGGGACAACAGGAGCCATTGGCCTTCTGGTCTCGAAACGGTTGCGAAGCAGGAGAGCCGGCAATAAAGTATCACCCACTCCCAGTGCAGAGAGACAGAAGCCTGGTTGCTAAGGAGACAGGAGGGCATGAGTAGGGCAGGGCGCATGCTCCACTCTTAGGAAGGGGTCTGGGCCGAAAGTATGCCTGTCCTGAACCTCTGGGCCTAAGGAGACAGCAGCTCCTTGGCCACCTGTCCCTGGGGCAGACATGCGCTAGCCACCAGGCGCCTACACTGAACTCGCAGAAACAGCTCCCTGAGATAACGGTGAGTTAGATGCTGTCTTCCTCCAGCTGTGGAAGCTTGGATGAGGTACGGAGTTTCAGAAGAAGGAGTGGGGACAGTCCCCCAAAGCTCCCTATTCAGTGCACGGGCCGTGGGCAGGGATCTTGTCACCTCTCCTTTCCTGTGGGGAAAGCACTGGCCTAGTCCAAGAATCCACGTGAGTGCCAGAGTAAAAGGCCAAGCGATGCCTACACTGGGAGATGGTAATGTGCATAGAGTTCCCTCCTAGGCTATGCAAGCTACTGCAGGGTTGTGGGTGTGTCTGCTTAGTTAGGCCTGGCAGGGTGAACCTAGAACGCGAACATGGAGCCCGGGAAAGCAAGTCCCAAGAGGCACCAGCTCTCCCGCGGCTCTTCTTCCCTGCCTCGACAGAGCGACACCCAAAGCCTTTCTTAGGAAGCAGCAGCGAAGTTCGGATAGTGCCAAGCTGAAAACCTCTTCGAAAGCATAGCAGTCACTGGGAATACAGAGTCAGTTCTGAGGGCTGCTGTTGCTGCTTGCCTTCGCCTAGTATTCCCAGCAGGATGGGAGAAACCCGCATAGAGCGAAAGCCTCTTTGCCCTGGCATCCCCTCTGGGAAAGCACAGCAATCTTTGGCAAATCAGAGTCCGGTCTGAGGCATGCTCCTGTTGCCTGAGCTGGTCTCCTCAGCACGGTGTAATAAACCCGCATGGAGCAAAATCCTCTATGCCTGGGCATCCCCTCTGCCTGAGAGAGAAGCGCGGTTGCGCCTGTGGAAAGAGCCTTAAGGAAAGGGACACGTGTTTCAGTGCCGTCCCCAGGAGCATGTCTGTGGAAGGTGCAGCACGCTGCCCGGGGACAACAGGAGCCATTGGCCTCCTGGTCTGGAAATGGTTGCGAAGTAGGAGAGCCGGCAATAAAGTATCACCCGCTCCCAGTGCAGAGAGACAGAAGCCTGGTTGCTAAGGAGACAGGAGGTGATGAGTAGGGCAGGGCGCATGCTCCACTCTTAGGAAGGGGTCTGGGCAGAAAGCATGCCGGTCCTGAACCTCTGGGCCTAATGAGACAGTAGCTCCTTGGCCACCTGTCCCTGGGGCAGACACCCGCTAGCCACCAGGCGCCTACGCTGAACTCGCAGAAACAGCTCCCTGAGATAATGGTGAGTTAGATGCTGTCTTCCTCCAGGATGTGGAAGCTTGGAAGAGGCACGGAGTTTAAGAAGAAGGAGTGGGGACAATCCCCCAAAGCTCCCTATTAAGTGCACGGGTTTTAGGCAGGGATCCTGTCACCTAACCTTTCCTGTGGAAAAAGCACTGGCCTAGTCCAAGAATCCGCATGAGCGCCGGAGTAAAAGGCCAAGCAATGCCTACACTGGGAGATGGTAATGTGCATAGAGTTCCCTCCTAGGCTATGCAAGCTACTGCAGGGTTGTGGGTGTGTCTGCTTAGTTCGGCCTGGCAGGGTGAACCCAGAACGCGAACATGGAGCCCGGGAAAGCACTTCCCAAGAGGCACCAGCTCTCCCGCGGCTCTTCTTCCCTGCCGCGACAGAGCGAACACACAAAGCCTTTCTTAGGAAGCGGCAGCGAAGTTCAGATCGTGGCAAGCTGAAAACCTCTTCGAAAGCATAGCAGTCACTGGGATACAGAGTCAGTTCTGAGGGCTGCTGTTGCTGCTTGCCTTCGCCTAGTATTCCCAGCAGGATGGGAGAAACACGCATAGAGTGAAAGCCTCTTTGCCCTGGCATCCCCTCTGGGAAAGCACAGCAATCTTTGGCAAATCAGAGTCCGGTCTGAGGCATGCTCCTGTTGCCTGAGCTGGTCTCCTCAGCACGGTGTAATAAACCCGCATGGAGCAAAATCCTCTATGCCTGGGCATCCCCTCTGCCTGAGAGAGAAGCGCGGTTGCGCCTGTGGAAAGAGCCTTAAGGAAAGGGACACGTGTTTCAGTGCCGTCCCCAGGAGCATGTCTGTGGAAGGTGCAGCACGCTGCCCGGGGACAACAGGAGCCATTGGCCTCCTGGTCTGGAAATGGTTGCGAAGTAGGAGAGCCGGCAATAAAGTATCACCCGCTCCCAGTGCAGAGAGACAGAAGCCTGGTTGCTAAGGAGACAGGAGGTGATGAGTAGGGCAGGGCGCATGCTCCACTCTTAGGAAGGGGTCTGGGCAGAAAGCATGCCGGTCCTGAACCTCTGGGCCTAATGAGACAGTAGCTCCTTGGCCACCTGTCCCTGGGGCAGACACCCGCTAGCCACCAGGCGCCTACGCTGAACTCGCAGAAACAGCTCCCTGAGATAATGGTGAGTTAGATGCTGTCTTCCTCCAGGATGTGGAAGCTTGGAAGAGGCACGGAGTTTAAGAAGAAGGAGTGGGGACAATCCCCCAAAGCTCCCTATTAAGTGCACGGGTTGTAGGCAGGGATCCTGTCACCTAACCTTTCCTGTGGAAAAAGCACTGGCCTAGTCCAAGAATCCGCATGAGCGCCAGAGTAAAAGGCCAAGCAATGCCTACACTGGGAGATGGTAATGTGCATAGAGTTCCCTCCTAGGCTATGCAAGCTACTGCAGGGTTGTGGGTGTGTCTGCTTAGTTCGGCCTGGCAGGGTGAACCCAGAACGCGAACATGGAGCCCGGGAAAGCACTTCCCAAGAGGCACCAGCTCTCCCGCGGCTCTTCTTCCCTGCCGCGACAGAGCGAACACACAAAGCCTTTCTTAGGAAGCGGCAGCGAAGTTCAGATCGTGGCAAGCTGAAAACCTCTTCGAAAGCATAGCAGTCGCTGGGAAATCAGAGTCGGTTCTGAGGGCTGCTGTTGCTGCTTGCCTTAGCCTAGTATTCCCAGCAGGATGGGAGAAACCCACATAGAGCGAAACACTCTTTGCCCTGGCATCCCGTCTGGGAAAGCACAGCATTCTTTGGGAACTCAGAGTCCAGTCTGAGCGCTGCTACTGTTTGCCTGAGCTGGTCTGGCCTAGACCGAGATTCCGCCTGAGCGCCAGAGTAAAAGGACAAGTGATGTCTACACTGGGAGATGGTAGTGTGCATAGAGTGCCATCCTAGGCTATGCACGCTACTGCAGGGTTGTGGCTGTGTCTGCTTAGTTCGGCCTGGCAGGGTGAACCTAGGACGCGAACATGGAGCCCGGTAAAGCAAGGCCCAAGAGGCACCAGCTCTCCCGCAGCTCTTCTTCCATGACGCGACTGAAGCCTTGCCGAGAAAGCAGCGGCGAAGTGCTGTTCGCTCCAAGCCAAAGCCTCTGTGCAAGCACAGCATTCGCTGAGAAATGTTCTGTGGGCCGCTGCTGCTTGCCTGAGCCCAGTCTCGCGGTGGGAGAAACCCGCAGAGAGCGAAAGCCTCATGGCCTGGGCATCTCCCCTGGGAAAGCACAGCGTTCCTTGGGAAATCAGAGTTGGGTTTGGGGATGCTGCTGCTGTAAGCCTGAGCTAGTCTCCGCAGCTTAGTTGAAGATACCCGCATGGAGCGAAATACCCTTTGCCCTAGCATCCCCTCTGCCTGAGAGAGAAGCCAAGTGTGGGGAAGTCGCTGCATGCCGACCCCGGAGAAGAGAAGGAGCCGTTGGCCTTGGGTTTGGGAAGCAGGATAGCCTGCCGTGGCACAAACAGCAGGCCGGTGGCAAGACAATGTCACCCGCTCCCTGTGTGGAGAGATGGAAGCCTGGATGCTAAGCAGACATGAGGGGACGACTAGGGCCGAGGTGCGTGCACCACTCCGAGGAAGGAGTCTGGGCAGAAGGCAGGCCTGTCCTGTGCCTCTGTTCCCAAGGGGACAGCATCTCCTTGGCCACCTGTCCCAAGGGCAGACTTGGGCTTGCCACCAGGTGCCATACCCGGAACTCGCAGAAACAACCCCATGGAGAAACGGTCAGTCAGATGACGTCTTCCACCAAGAAGTGGCAGCGATGTGAGTGGCAGGGGGTGTGCCGGTGAAAGAGTGGAGACAGTCCCCCACAGTTCCCCATCCCAGTGCACGGGCCGTGGGCAGGGATCCTGTGGCCTCCCCTCCTCTGTGGTCAAGGCACTGGCCTAGATCCCGAGTCTACCTGAGCGCCAGAGCAAAAGGCAAAGACTTACCTAGGACAAGAGATGGTAATAGGCATAGAGTGCCATGCTAGGCCACGCACGCTGCTGCAGGGTTGTGACTGTGTCTGCTTAGTTCCGGCATAGCAAGGTGAACCCCGAGAGTGAACTTGGAGCCCGGGAAAGCAATTCCAAGAGGCACCAGCTCTCCCGCGGCTCTTCTTCCCTGCCGCGACAGAACGAACACCCAAAGCCTATCTTAGGAAGCAGCAGCGAAGTTCGGATCGTGCCAAGCTGAAAACCCCTTCGAAAGCATAGCAGTCACTGGGAAAACAGAGTCAGTTCTGAGGGCTGCTGTTCCTGCTTGCCTTAGCCTAGTATTCCCAGCAGGATGGGAGAAACCCGCATAGAGCGAAAGCCTCTTTGCCCTGGCATCCCCTCTGGGAAAGCACAGCAATCTTTGGCAAATCAGAGTCCGGTCTGAGGCATGCTCCTGTTGCCTGAGCTGGTCTCCTCAGCACGGTGTAATAAACCCACAGGGAGCAAAATGCTCTATGCCTGGGCATCCCCTCTGCCTGAGAGAGAAGCGCGGTTGCGCCTGTGGAAAGAGCCTTAAGGAAAGGGACACGTGTTTCAGTGCCGTCCCCAGGAGCATGTCTGTGGAAGGTGCAACACGCTGCCCTGGGACAACAGGAGCCATTGGCCTTCTGGTCACGAAACGGTTGCGAAGCAGGAGAGCCGGCAATAAAGAATCACCCACTCCCAGTGCAGAGAGACAGAAGCCTGGTTGCTAAGGAGACAGGAGGGCATGAGTAGGGCAGGGCGCATGCTCCACTCTTAGGAAGGGGTCTGGGCCGAAAGTATGCCTGTCCTGAACCTCTGGGCCTAAGGAGACAGCAGCTCCTTGGCCACCTGTCCCTGGGGCAGACATGCGCTAGCCACCAGGCGCCTACGCTGAACTCGCAGAAACAGCTCCCTGAGATAACGGTGAGTTAGATGCTGTCTTCCTCCAGCTGTGGAAGCTTGGATGAGGTACGGAGTTTCAGAAGAAGGAGTGGGGACAGTCCCCCAAAGCTCCCTATTCAGTGCACGGGCCGTGGGCAGGGATCTTGTCACCTCTCCTTTCCTGTGGGGAAAGCACTGGCCTAGTCCAAGAATCCACGTGAGTGCCAGAGTAAAAGGCCAAGCGATGCCTACACTGGGAGATGGTAATGTGCATAGAGTTCCCTCCTAGGCTATGCAAGCTACTGCAGGGTTGTGGGTGTGTCTGCTTAGTTAGGCCTGGCAGGGTGAACCTAGAACGCGAACATGGAGCCCGGGAAAGCAAGTCCCAAGAGGCACCAGCTCTCCCGCGGCTCTTCTTCCCTGCCTCGACAGAGCGACACCCAAAGCCTTTCTTAGGAAGCAGCAGCGAAGTTCGGATAGTGCCAAGCTGAAAACCTCTTCGAAAGCATAGCAGTCACTGGGAAAACAGAGTCAGTTCTGAGGGCTGCTGTTGCTGCTTGCCTTCGCCTAGTATTCCCAGCAGGATGGGAGAAACCCGCATAGAGCGAAAGCCTCTTTGCCCTGGCATCCCCTCTGGGAAAGCACAGCAATCTTTGGCAAATCAGAGTCCGGTCTGAGGCATGCTCCTGTTGCCTGAGCTGGTCTCCTCAGCACGGTGTAATAAACCCGCATGGAGCAAAATCCTCTATGCCTGGGCATCCCCTCTGCCTGAGAGAGAAGCGCGGTTGCGCCTGTGGAAAGAGCCTTAAGGAAAGGGACACGTGTTTCAGTGCCGTCCCCAGGAGCATGTCTGTGGAAGGTGCAGCACGCTGCCCGGGGACAACAGGAGCCATTGGCCTCCTGGTCTGGAAATGGTTGCGAAGTAGGAGAGCCGGCAATAAAGTATCACCCGCTCCCAGTGCAGAGAGACAGAAGCCTGGTTGCTAAGGAGACAGGAGGTGATGAGTAGGGCAGGGCGCATGCTCCACTCTTAGGAAGGGGTCTGGGCAGAAAGCATGCCGGTCCTGAACCTCTGGGCCTAATGAGACAGTAGCTCCTTGGCCACCTGTCCCTGGGGCAGTCACCCGCTAGCCACCAGGCGCCTACGCTAAACTCGCAGAAACAGCTCCCTGAGATAATGGTGAGTTAGATGCTGTCTTCCTCCAGGATGTGGAAGCTTGGAAGAGGCACGGAGTTTAAGAAGAAGGAGTGGGGACAATCCCCCAAAGCTCCCTATTAAGTGCACGGGTTGTAGGCAGGGATCCTGTCACCTAATCTTTCCTGTGGAAAAAGCACTGGCCTAGTCCAAGAATCCGCATGAGCGTCAGAGTAAAAGGCCAAGCAATGCCTACACTGGGAGATGGTAATGTGCATAGAGTTCCCTCCTAGGCTATGCAAGCTACTGCAGGGTTGTGGGTGTGTCTGCTTAGTTCGGCCTGGCAGGGTGAACCCAGAACGCGAACATGGAGCCCGGGAAAGCACTTCCCAAGAGGCACCAGCTCTCCCGCGGCTCTTCTTCCCTGCCGCGACAGAGCGAACACACAAAGCCTTTCTTAGGAAGCGGCAGCGAAGTTCAGATCGTGGCAAGCTGAAAACCTCTTCGAAAGCATAGCAGTCGCTGGGAAATCAGAGTCGGTTCTGAGGGCTGCTGTTGCTGCTGGCCTTAGCCTAGTATTCCCAGCAGGATGGGAGAAACCCACATAGAGCGAAACACTCTTTGCCCTGGCATCCCGTCTGGGAAAGCACAGCATTCTTTGGGAACTCAGAGTCCAGTCTGAGCGCTGCTACTGTTTGCCTGAGCTGGTCTGGCCTAGACCGAGTTTCCGCCTGAGCGCCAGAGTAAAAGGACAAGTGATGTCTACACTGGGAGATGGTAGTGTGCATAGAGTGCCATCCTAGGCTATGCACGCTACTGCAGGGTTGTGGCTGTGTCTGCTTAGTTCGGCCTGGCAGGGTGAACCTAGGACGCGAACATGGAGCCCGGTAAAGCAAGGCCCAAGAGGCACCAGCTCTCCCGCAGCTCTTCTTCCCTGACGCGACTGAAGCCTTGCCAAGAAAGCAACGGCGAAGTGCTGTTCGCTCCAAGCCAAAGCCTCTGTGCAAGCACAGCATTCGCTGAGAAATGTTCTGTGGGCTGCTGCTGCTTGCCTGAGCCGTCTCGCGGTGGGAGAAACCCGCAGAGAGCGAAAGCCTCATGGCCTGGGCATCTCCCCTGGGAAAGCACAGCGTTCCTTGGGAAATCAGAGTTGGGTTTGGGGATGCTGCTGCTGTAAGCCTGAGCTAGTCTCCGCAGCTTAGTTGAAGATACCCGCATGGAGCGAAATACCCTTTGCCCTAGCATCCCCTCTGCCTGAGAGAGAAGCCAAGTGTGGGGAAGTCGCTGCATGCCGACCCCGGAGAAGAGAAGGAGCCGTTGGCCTTGGGTTTGGGAAGCAGGATAGCCTGCCGTGGCACAAACAGCAGGCCGGTGGCAAGACAATGTCACCCGCTCCCTGTGTGGAGAGATGGAAGCCTGGATGCTAAGCAGACATGAGGGGACGACTAGGGCCGAGGTGCGTGCACCACTCCGAGGAAGGAGTCTGGGCAGAAGGCAGGCCTGTCCTGTGCCTCTGTTCCCAAGGGGACAGCATCTCCTTGGCCACCTGTCCCAAGGGCAGACTTGGGCTTGCCACCAGGTGCCATACCCGGAACTCACAGAAACAACCCCATGGAGAAACGGTCAGTCAGATGACGTCTTCCACCAAGAAGTGGCAGCGATGTGAGTGGCAGGGGGTGTGCCGGTGAAAGAGTGGAGACAGTCCCCCACAGTTCCCCATCCCAGTGCACGGGCCGTGGGCAGGGATCCTGTGGCCTCCCCTCCTCTGTGGTCAAGGCACTGGCCTAGATCCCGAGTCTACCTGAGCGCCAGAGCAAAAGGCAAAGACTTACCTAGGACAAGATATGGTAATAGGCATAGAGTGCCATGCTAGGCCACGCACCATGATGCAGGGTTGTGACTGTGTCTGCTTAGTTCCGGCATAGCAAGGTGAACCCCGAGAGTGAACTTGGAGCCCGGGAAAGCAATTCCAAGAGGCACCAGCTCTCCCGCGGCTCTTCTTCCCTGCCGCGACAGAACGAACACCCAAAGCCTATCTTAGGAAGCAGCAGCGAAGTTCGGATCGTGCCAAGCTGAAAACCCCTTCGAAAGCATAGCAGTCACTGGGAAAACAGAGTCAGTTCTGAGGGCTGCTGTTCCTGCTTGCCTTAGCCTAGTATTCCCAGCAGGATGGGAGAAACCCGCATAGAGCGAAAGCCTCTTTGCCCTGGCATCCCCTCTGGGAAAGCACAGCAATCTTTGGCAAATCAGAATCCGGTCTGAGGCATGCTCCTGTTGCCTGAGCTGGTCTCCTCAGCACGGTGTAATAAACCCACAGGGAGCAAAATGCTCTATGCCTGGGCATCCCCTCTGCCTGAGAGAGAAGCGCGGTTGCGCCTGTGGAAAGAGCCTTAAGGAAAGGGACACGTGTTTCAGTGCCGTCCCCAGGAGCATGTCTGTGGAAGGTGCAACACGCTGCCCGGGGACAACAGGAGCCATTGGCCTTCTGGTCTCGAAACGGTTGCGAAGCAGGAGAGCCGGCAATAAAGTATCACCCACTCCCAGTGCAGAGAGACAGAAGCCTGGTTGCTAAGGAGACAGGAGGGCATGAGTAGGGCAGGGCGCATGCTCCACTCTTAGGAAGGGGTCTGGGCCGAAAGTATGCCTGTCCTGAACCTCTGGGCCTAAGGAGACAGCAGCTCCTTGGCCACCTGTCCCTGGGGCAGACATGCGCTAGCCACCAGGCGCCTACGCTGAACTCGCAGAAACAGCTC
The DNA here is from genome assembly GCF_964662115.1 of Mustela nivalis. Taxonomy (NCBI): domain Eukaryota; kingdom Metazoa; phylum Chordata; class Mammalia; order Carnivora; family Mustelidae; genus Mustela; species Mustela nivalis. Next base: position 104,463 of record NW_028135269.1, on the reverse strand, counting down.
CCTGAGATAACGGTGAGTTAGATGCTGTCTTCCTCCAGGATGTGGAAGCTTGGAAGAGGTACGGAGTTTCAGAAGAAGGAGTGGGGACAGTCCCCCAAAGCTCCCTATTCAGTGCACGGGCCGTGGGCAGGGATCTTGTCACCTCTCCTTTCCTGTGGGGAAAGCACTGGCCTAGTCCAAGAATCCACGTGAGGGCCAGAGTAAAAGGCCAAGCGATGCCTACACTGGGAGATGGTAATGTGCATAGAGTTCCCTCCTAGGCTATGCAAGCTACTGCAGGGTTGTGGGTGTGTCTGCTTAGTTCGGCCTGGCAGGGTGAACCCAGAACGCGAACATGGAGCCCGGGAAAGCACTTCCCAAGAGGCACCAGCTCTCCCGCGGCTCTTCTTCCCTGCCGCGACAGAGCGAACACACAAAGCCTTTCTTAGGAAGCGGCAGCGAAGTTCAGATCGTGGCAAGCTGAAAACCTCTTCGAAAGCATAGCAGTCGCTGGGAAATCAGAGTCGGTTCTGAGGGCTGCTGTTGCTGCTGGCCTTAGCCTAGTATTCCCAGCAGGATGGGAGAAACCCACATAGAGCGAAACACTCTTTGCCCTGGCATCCCGTCTGGGAAAGCACAGCATTCTTTGGGAACTCAGAGTCCAGTCTGAGCGCTGCTACTGTTTGCCTGAGCTGGTCTGGCCTAGACCGAGATTCCGCCTGAGCGCCAGAGTAAAAGGACAAGTGATGTCTACACTGGGAGATGGTAGTGTGCATAGAGTGCCATCCTAGGCTATGCACGCTACTGCAGGGTTGTGGCTGTGTCTGCTTAGTTCGGCCTGGCAGGGTGAACCTAGGACGCGAACATGGAGCCCGGTAAAGCAAGGCCCAAGAGGCACCAGCTCCCCCGCAGCTCTTCTTCCATGACGCGACTGAAGCCTTGCCGAGAAAGCAGCGGCGAAGTGCTGTTCGCTCCAAGCCAAAGCCTCTGTGCAAGCACAGCATTCGCTGAGAAATGTTCTGTGGGCCGCTGCTGCTTGCCTGAGCCCAGTCTCGCGGTGGGAGAAACCCGCAGAGAGCGAAAGCCTCATGGCCTGGGCATCTCCCCTGGGAAAGCACAGCGTTCCTTGGGAAATCAGAGTTGGGTTTGGGGATGCTGCTGCTGTAAGCCTGAGCTAGTCTCCGCAGCTTAGTTGAAGATACCCGCATGGAGCGAAATACCCTTTGCCCTAGCATCCCCTCTGCCTGAGAGAGAAGCCAAGTGTGGGGAAGTCGCTGCATGCCGACCCCGGAGAAGAGAAGGAGCCGTTGGCCTTGGGTTTGGGAAGCAGGATAGCCTGCCGTGGCACAAACAGCAGGCCGGTGGCAAGACAATGTCACCCGCTCCCTGTGTGGAGAGATGGAAGCCTGGATGCTAAGCAGACATGAGGGGACGACTAGGGCCGAGGTGCGTGCACCACTCCGAGGAAGGAGTCTGGGCAGAAGGCAGGCCTGTCCTGTGCCTCTGTTCCCAAGGGGACAGCATCTCCTTGGCCACCTGTCCCAAGGGCAGACTTGGGCTTGCCACCAGGTGCCATACCCGGAACTCGCAGAAACAACCCCATGGAGAAACGGTCAGTCAGATGACGTCTTCCACCAAGAAGTGGCAGCGATGTGGGTGGCAGGGGGTGTGCCGGTGAAAGAGTGGAGACAGTCCCCCACAGTTCCCCATCCCAGTGCACGGGCCGTGGGCAGGGATCCTGTGGCCTCCCCTCCTCTGTGGTCAAGGCACTGGCCTAGATCCCGAGTCTACCTGAGCGCCAGAGCAAAAGGCAAAGACTTACCTAGGACAAGAGATGGTAATAGGCATAGAGTGCCATGCTAGGCCACGCACGCTGCTGCAGGGTTGTGACTGTGTCTGCTTAGTTCCGGCATAGCAAGGTGAACCCCGAGAGTGAACTTGGAGCCCGGGAAAGCAATTCCAAGAGGCACCAGCTCTCCCGCGGCTCTTCTTCCCTGCCGCGACAGAACGAACACCCAAAGCCTATCTTAGGAAGCAGCAGCGAAGTTCGGATCGTGCCAAGCTGAAAACCCCTTCGAAAGCATAGCAGTCACTGGGAAAACAGAGTCAGTTCTGAGGGCTGCTGTTCCTGCTTGCCTTAGCCTAGTATTCCCAGCAGGATGGGAGAAACCCGCATAGAGCGAAAGCCTCTTTGCCCTGGCATCCCCTCTGGGAAAGCACAGCAATCTTTGGCAAATCAGAGTCCGGTCTGAGGCATGCTCCTGTTGCCTGAGCTGGTCTCCTCAGCACGGTGTAATAAACCCACAGGGAGCAAAATCCTCTATGCCTGGGCATCCCCTCTGCCTGAGAGAGAAGCGCGGTTGCGCCTGTGGAAAGAGCCTTAAGGAAAGGGACACGTGTTTCAGTGCCGTCCCCAGGAGCATGTCTGTGGAAGGTGCAACACGCTGCCCTGGGACAACAGGAGCCATTGGCCTTCTGGTCTCGAAACGGTTGCGAAGCAGGAGAGCCGGCAATAAAGTATCACCCACTCCCAGTGCAGAGAGACAGAAGCCTGGTTGCTAAGGAGACAGGAGGGCATGAGTAGGGCAGGGCGCATGCTCCACTCTTAGGAAGGGGTCTGGGCCGAAAGTATGCCTGTCCTGAACCTCTGGGCCTAAGGAGACAGCAGCTCCTTGGTCACCTGTCCCTGGGGCAGACATGCGCTAGCCACCAGGCGCCTACGCTGAACTCGCAGAAACAGCTCCCTGAGATAATGGTGAGTTAGATGCTGTCTTCCTCCAGCTGTGGAAGCTTGGATGAGGTACGGAGTTTCAGAAGAAGGAGTGGGGACAGTCCCCCAAAGCTCCCTATTCAGTGCACGGGCCGTGGGCAGGGATCTTGTCACCTCTCCTTTCCTGTGGGGAAAGCACTGGCCTAGTCCAAGAATCCACGTGAGTGCCAGAGTAAAAGGCCAAGCGATGCCTACACTGGGAGATGGTAATGTGCATAGAGTTCCCTCCTAGGCTATGCAAGCTACTGCAGGGTTGTGGGTGTGTTTGCTTAGTTAGGCCTGGCAGGGTGAACCTAGAACGCGAACATGGAGCCCGGGAAAGCAAGTCCCAAGAGGCACCAGCTCTCCCGCGGCTCTTCTTCCCTGCCTCGACAGAGCGACACCCAAAGCCTTTCTTAGGAAGCAGCAGCGAAGTTCGGATAGTGCCAAGCTGAAAACCTCTTCGAAAGCATAGCAGTCACTGGGAAAACAGAGTCAGTTCTGAGGGCTGCTGTTGCTGCTTGCCTTCGCCTAGTATTCCCAGCAGGATGGGAGAAACCCGCATAGAGTGAAAGCCTCTTTGCCCTGGCATCCCCTCTGGGAAAGCACAGCAATCTTTGGCAAATCAGAGTCCGGTCTGAGGCATGCTTCTGTTGCCTGAGCTGGTCTCCTCAGCACGGTGTAATAAACCCGCATGGAGCAAAATCCTCTATGCCTGGGCATCCCCTCTGCCTGAGAGAGAAGCGCGGTTGCGCCTGTGGAAAGAGCCTTAAGGAAAGGGACACGTGTTTCAGTGCCGTCCCCAGGAGCATGTCTGTGGAAGGTGCAGCACGCTGCCCGGGGACAACAGGAGCCATTGGCCTCCTGGTCTGGAAATGGTTGCGAAGTAGGAGAGCCGGCAATAAAGTATCACCCGCTCCCAGTGCAGAGAGACAGAAGCCTGGTTGCTAAGGAGACAGGAGGTGATGAGTAGGGCAGGGCGCATGCACCACTCTTAGGAAGGGGTCTGGGCAGAAAGCATGCCGGTCCTGAACCTCTGGGCCTAATGAGACAGTAGCTCCTTGGCCACCTGTCCCTGGGGCAGACACCCGCTAGCCACCAGGCGCCTACGCTGAACTCGCAGAAACAGCTCCCTGAGATAATGGTGAGTTAGATGCTGTCTTCCTCCAGGATGTGGAAGCTTGGAAGAGGCACGGAGTTTAAGAAGAAGGAGTGGGGACAATCCCCCAAAGCTCCCTATTAAGTGCACGGGTTGTAGGCAGGGATCCTGTCACCTAACCTTTCCTGTGGAAAAAGCACTGGCCTAGTCCAAGAATCCGCATGAGCGCCAGAGTAAAAGGCCAAGCAATGCCTACACTGGGAGATGGTAATGTGCATAGAGTTCCCTCCTAGGCTATGCAAGCTACTGCAGGGTTGTGGGTGTGTGTGCTTAGTTCGGCCTGGCAGGGTGAACCCAGAACGCGAACATGGAGCCCGGGAAAGCACTTCCCAAGAGGCACCAGCTCTCCCGCGGCTCTTCTTCCCTGCCGCGACAGAGCGAACACACATAGCCATTCTTAGGAAGCGGCAGCGAAGTTCAGATCGTGGCAAGCTGAAAACCTCTTCGAAAGCATAGCAGTCGCTGGGAAATCAGAGTCGGTTCTGAGGGCTGCTGTTGCTGCTTGCCTTAGCCTAGTATTCCCAGCAGGATGGGAGAAACCCACATAGAGCGAAACACTCTTTGCCCTGGCATCCCGTCTGGGAAAGCACAGCATTCTTTGGGAACTCAGAGTCCAGTCTGAGCGCTGCTACTTTTTGCCTGAGCTGGTCTGGCCTAGAACGAGATTCCGCCTGAGCGCCAGAGTAAAAGGACAAGTGATGTCTACACTGGGAGATGGTAGTGTGCATAGAGTGCCATCCTAGGCTATGCACGCTACTGCAGGGTTGTGGCTGTGTCTGCTTAGTTCGGCCTGGCAGGGTGAACCTAGGACGCGAACATGGAGCCCGGTAAAGCAAGGCCCAAGAGGCACCAGCTCTCCCGCAGCTCTTCTTCCCTGACGCGACTGAAGCCTTGCCGAGAAAGCAGCGGCGAAGTGCTGTTCGCTCCAAGCCAAAGCCTCTGTGCAAGCACAGCATTCGCTGAGAAATGTTCTGTGGGCTGCTGCTGCTTGCCTGAGCCCAGTCTCGCGGTGGGAGAAACCCGCAGAGAGCGAAAGCCTCATGGCCTGGGCATCTCCCCTGGGAAAGCACAGCGTTCCTTGGGAAATCAGAGTTGGGTTTGGGGATGCTGCTGCTGTAAGCCTGAGCTAGTCTCCGCAGCTTAGTTGAAGATACCCGCATGGAGCGAAATACCCTTTGCCCTAGCATGCCCTCTGCCTGAGAGAGAAGCCAAGTGTGGGGAAGTCGCTGCATGCCGACCCCGGAGAAGAGAAGGAGCCGTTGGCCTTGGGTTTGGGAAGCAGGATAGCCTGCCGTGGCACAAACAGCAGGCCGGTGGCAAGACAATGTCACCCGCTCCCTGTGTGGAGAGATGGAAGCCTGGATGCTAAGCAGACATGAGGGGACGACTAGGGCCGAGGTGCGTGCACCACTCCGAGGAAGGAGTCTGGGCAGAAGGCAGGCCTGTCCTGTGCCTCTGTTCCCAAGGGGACAGCATCTCCTTGGCCACCTGTCCCAAGGGCAGACTTGGGCTTGCCACCAGGTGCCATACCCGGAACTCGCAGAAACAACCCCATGGAGAAACGGTCAGTCAGATGACGTCTTCCACCAAGAAGTGGCAGCGATGTGAGTGGCAGGGGGTGTGCCGGTGAAAGAGTGGAGACAGTCCCCCACAGTTCCCCATCCCAGTGCACGGGCCGTGGGCAGGGATCCTGTGGCCTCCCCTCCTCTGTGGTCAAGGCACTGGCCTAGATCCCGAGTCTACGTGAGCGCCAGAGCAAAAGGCAAAGACTTACCTAGGACAAGAGATGGTAATAGGCATAGAGTGCCATGCTAGGCCACGCACCATGATGCAGGGTTGTGACTGTGTCTGCTTAGTTCCGGCATAGCAAGGTGAACCCCGAGAGTGAACTTGGAGCCCGGGAAAGCAATTCCAAGAGGCACCAGCTCTCCCGCGGCTCTTCTTCCCTGCCGCGACAGAACGAACACCCAAAGCCTATCTTAGGAAGCAGCAGCGAAGTTCGGATCGTGCCAAGCTGAAAACCCCTTCGAAAGCATAGCAGTCACTGGGAAAACAGAGTCAGTTCTGAGGGCTGCTGTTCCTGCTTGCCTTAGCCTAGTATTCCCAGCAGGATGGGAGAAACCCGCATAGAGCGAAAGCCTCTTTGCCCTGGCATCCCCTCTGGGAAAGCACAGCAATCTTTGGCAAATCAGAGTCCGGTCTGAGGCATGCTCCTGTTGCCTGAGCTGGTCTCCTCAGCACGGTGTAATAAACCCACAGGGAGCAAAATCCTCTATGCCTGGGCATCCCCTCTGCCTGAGAGAGAAGCGCGGTTGCGCCTGTGGAAAGAGCCTTAAGGAAAGGGACACGTGTTTCAGTGCCGTCCCCAGGAGCATGTCTGTGGAAGGTGCAACACGCTGCCCTGGGACAACAGGAGCCATTGGCCTTCTGGTCTCGAAACGGTTGCGAAGCAGGAGAGCCGGCAATAAAGTATCACCCACTCCCAGTGCAGAGAGACAGAAGCCTGGTTGCTAAGGAGACAGGAGGGCATGAGTAGGGCAGGGCGCATGCTCCACTCTTAGGAAGGGGTCTAGGCCGAAAGTATGCCTGTCCTGAACCTCTGGGCCTAAGGAGACAGCAGCTCCTTGGCCACCTGTCCCTGGGGCAGACATGCGCTAGCCACCAGGCGCCTACGCTGAACTCGCAGAAACAGCTCCCTGAGATAACGGTGAGTTAGATGCTGTCTTCCTCCAGCTGTGGAAGCTTGGATGAGGTACGGAGTTTCAGAAGAAGGAGTGGGGACAGTCCCCCAAAGCTCCCTATTCAGTGCACGGGCCGTGGGCAGGGATCTTGTCACCTCTCCTTTCCTGTGGGGAAAGCACTGGCCTAGTCCAAGAATCCACGTGAGTGCCAGAGTAAAAGGCCAAGCGATGCCTACACTGGGAGATGGTAATGTGCATAGAGTTCCCTCCTAGGCTATGCAAGCTACTGCAGGGTTGTGGGTGTGTCTGCTTAGTTAGGCCTGGCAGGGTGAACCTAGAACGCGAACATGGAGCCCGGGAAAGCAAGTCCCAAGAGGCACCAGCTCTCCCGCGGCTCTTCTTCCCTGCCTCGACAGAGCGACACCCAAAGCCTTTCTTAGGAAGCAGCAGCGAAGTTCGGATAGTGCCAAGCTGAAAACCTCTTCGAAAGCATAGCAGTCACTGGGAAAACAGAGTCAGTTCTGAGGGCTGCTGTTGCTGCTTGCCTTCGCCTAGTATTCCCAGCAGGATGGGAGAAACCCGCATAGAGCGAAAGCCTCTTTGCCCTGGCATCCCCTCTGGGAAAGCACAGCAATCTTTGGCAAATCAGAGTCCGGTCTGAGGCATGCTCCTGTTGCCTGAGCTGGTCTCCTCAGCACGGTGTAATAAACCCGCATGGAGCAAAATCCTCTATGCCTGGGCATCCCCTCTGCCTGAGAGAGAAGCGCGGTTGCGCCTGTGGAAAGAGCCTTAAGGAAAGGGACACGTGTTTCAGTGCCGTCCCCAGGAGCATGTCTGTGGAAGGTGCAGCACGCTGCCCGGGGACAACAGGAGCCATTGGCCTCCTGGTCTGGAAATGGTTGCGAAGTAGGAGAGCCGGCAATAAAGTATCACCCGCTCCAAGTGCAGAGAGACAGAAGCCTGGTTGCTAAGGAGACAGGAGGTGATGAGTAGGGCAGGGCGCATGCTCCACTCTTAGGAAGGGGTCTGGGCAGAAAGCATGCCGGTCCTGAACCTCTGGGCCTAATGAGACAGTAGCTCCTTGGCCACCTGTCCCTGGGGCAGACACCCGCTAGCCACCAGGCGCCTACGCTGAACTCGCAGAAACAGCTCCCTGAGATAATGGTGAGTTAGATGCTGTCTTCCTCCAGGATGTGGAAGCTTGGAAGAGGCACGGAGTTTAAGAAGAAGGAGTGGGGACAATCCCCCAAAGCTCCCTATTAAGTGCACGGGTTTTAGGCAGGGATCCTGTCACCTAACCTTTCCTGTGGAAAAAGCACTGGCCTAGTCCAAGAATCCGCATGAGCGCCAGAGTAAAAGGCCAAGCAATGCCTACACTGGGAGATGGTAATGTGCATAGAGTTCCCTCCTAGGCTATGCAAGCTACTGCAGGGTTGTGGGTGTGTCTGCTTAGTTCGGCCTGGCAGGGTGAACCCAGAACGCGAACATGGAGCCCGGGAAAGCAAGTCCCAAGAGGCACCAGCTCTCCCGCGGCTCTTCTTCCCTGCCGCGACAGAGCGAACACACAAAGCCTTTCTTAGGAAGCGGCAGCGAAGTTCAGATCGTGGCAAGCTGAAAACCTCTTCGAAAGCATAGCAGTCGCTGGGAAATCAGAGTCGGTTCTGAGGGCTGCTGTTGCTGCTTGCCTTAGCCTAGTATTCCTAGCAGGATGGGAGAAACCCACATAGAGCGAAACACTCTTTGCCCTGGCATCCCGTCTGGGAAAGCACAGCATTCTTTGGGAACTCAGAGTCCAGTGAGCGCTGCTACTGTTTGCCTGAGCTGGTCTGGCCTAGACCGAGATTCCGCCTGAGCGCCAGAGTAAAAGGACAAGTGATGTCTACACTGGGAGATGGTAGTGTGCATAGAGTGCCATCCTAGGCTATGCACGCTACTGCAGGGTTGTGGCTGTGTCTGCTTAGTTCGGCCTGGCAGGGTGAACCTAGGACGCGAACATGGAGCCCGGTAAAGCAAGGCCCAAGAGGCACCAGCTCTCCCGCAGCTCTTCTTCCCTGACGCGACTGAAGCCTTGCCGAGAAAGCAGCGGCGAAGTGCTGTTCGCTCCAAGCCAAAGCCTCTGTGCAAGCACAGCATTCGCTGAGAAATGTTCTGTGGGCTGCTGCTGCTTGCCTGAGCCCAGTCTCGCGGTGGGAGAAACCCGCAGAGAGCGAAAGCCTCATGGCCTGGGCATCTCCCCTGGGAAAGCACAGCGTTCCTTGGGAAATCAGAGTTGGGTTTGGGGATGCTGCTGCTGTAAGCCTGAGCTAGTCTCCGCAGCTTAGTTGAAGATACCCGCATGGAGCGAAATACCCTTTGCCCTAGCATCCCCTCTGCCTGAGAGAGAAGCCAAGTGTGGGGAAGTCGCTGCATGCCGACCCCGGAGAAGAGAAGGAGCCGTTGGCCTTGGGTTTGGGAAGCAGGATAGCCTGCCGTGGCACAAACAGCAGGCCGGTGGCAAGACAATGTCACCCGCTCCCTGTGTGGAGAGATGGAAGCCTGGATGCTAAGCAGACATGAGGGGACGACTAGGGCCGAGGTGCGTGCACCACTCCGAGGAAGGAGTCTGGGCAGAAGGCAGGCCTGTCCTGTGCCTCTGTTCCCAAGGGGACAGCATCTCCTTGGCCACCTGTCCCAAGGGCAGACTTGGGCTTGCCACCAGGTGCCATACCCGGAACTCGCAGAAACAACCCCATGGAGAAACGGTCAGTCAGATGACGTCTTCCACCAAGAAGTGGCAGCGATGTGGGTGGCAGGGGGTGTGCCGGTGAAAGAGTGGAGACAGTCCCCCACAGTTCCCCATCCCAGTGCACGGGCCGTGGGCAGGGATCCTGTGGCCTCCCCTCCTCTGTGGTCAAGGCACTGGCCTAGATCCCGAGTCTACCTGAGCGCCAGAGCAAAAGGCAAAGACTTACCTAGGACAAGAGATGGTAATAGGCATAGAGTGCCATGCTAGGCCACGCACGCTGCTGCAGGGTTGTGACTGTGTCTGCTTAGTTCCGGCATAGCAAGGTGAACCCCGAGAGTGAACTTGGAGCCCGGGAAAGCAATTCCAAGAGGCACCAGCTCTCCCGCGGCTCTTCTTCCCTGCCGCGACAGAACGAACACCCAAAGCCTATCTTAGGAAGCAGCAGCGAAGTTCGGATCGTGCCAAGCTGAAAACCCCTTCGAAAGCATAGCAGTCACTGGGAAAACAGAGTCAGTTCTGAGGGCTGCTGTTCCTGCTTGCCTTAGCCTAGTATTCCCAGCAGGATGGGAGAAACCCGCATAGAGCGAAAGCCTCTTTGCCCTGGCATCCCCTCTGGGAAAGCACAGCAATCTTTGGCAAATCAGAGTCCGGTCTGAGGCATGCTCCTGTTGCCTGAGCTGGTCTCCTCAGCACGGTGTAATAAACCCACAGGGAGCAAAATGCTCTATGCCTGGGCATCCCCTCTGCCTGAGAGAGAAGCGCGGTTGCGCCTGTGGAAAGAGCCTTAAGGAAAGGGACACGTGTTTCAGTGCCGTCCCCAGGAGCATGTCTGTGGAAGGTGCAACACGCTGCCCGGGGACAACAGGAGCCATTGGCCTTCTGGTCTCGAAACGGTTGCGAAGCAGGAGAGCCGGCAATAAAGTATCACCCACTCCCAGTGCAGAGAGACAGAAGCCTGGTTGCTAAGGAGACAGGAGGTGATTAGTAGTGCAGGGCGCATGCTCCACTCTTAGGAAGGGGTCTGGGCCGAAAGTATGCCTGTCCTGAACCTCTGGGCCTAAGGAGACAGCAGCTCCTTGGCCACCTGTCCCTGGGGCAGACATGCGCTAGCCACCAGGCGCCTACGCTGAACTCGCAGAAACAGCTCCCTGAGATAACGGTGAGTTAGATGCTGTCTTCCTCCAGGATGTGGAAGCTTGGAAGAGGTACGGAGTTTCAGAAGAAGGAGTGGGGACAGTCCCCCAAAGCTCCCTATTCAGTGCACGGGCCTTGGGCCGGGATCTTGTCACCTCTCCTTTCCTGTGGGGAAAGCACTGACCTAGTCCAAGAATCCACGTGAGGGCCAGAGTAAAAGGCCAAGCGATGCCTACACTGGGAGATGGTAATGTGCATAGAGTTCCCTCCTAGGCTATGCAAGCTACTGCAGGGTTGTGGGTGTGTCTGCTTAGTTCGGCCTGGCAGGGTGAACCCAGAACGCGAACATGGAGCCCGGGAAAGCACTTCCCAAGAGGCACCAGCTCTCCCGCGGCTCTTCTTCCCTGCCGCGACAGAGCGAACACACAAAGCCTTTCTTAGGAAGCGGCAGCGAAGTTCGGATCGTGGCAAGCTGAAAACCTCTTCGAAAGCATAGCAGTCGCTGGGAAATTAGAGTCGGTTCTGAGGGCTGCTGTTGCTGCTTGCCTTAGCCTAGTATTCCCAGCAGGATGGGAGAAACCCACATAGAGCGAAACACTCTTTGCCCTGGCATCCCGTCTGGGAAAGCACAGCATTCTTTGGGAACTCAGAGTCCAGTCTGAGCGCTGCTACTGTTTGCCTGAGCTGGTCTGGCCTAGACCGAGATTCCGCCTGAGCGCCAGAGTAAAAGGACAAGTGATGTCTACACTGGGAGATGGTAGTGTGCATAGAGTGCCATCCTAGGCTATGCACGCTACTGCAGGGTTGTGGCTGTGTCTGCTTAGTTCGGCCTGGCAGGGTGAACCTAGGACGCGAACATGGAGCCCGGTAAAGCAAGGCCCAAGAGGCACCAGCTCCCCCGCAGCTCTTCTTCCATGACGCGACTGAAGCCTTGCCGAGAAAGCAGCGGCGAAGTGCTGTTCGCTCCAAGCCAAAGCCTCTGTGCAAGCACAGCATTCGCTGAGAAATGTTCTGTGGGCCGCTGCTGCTTGCCTGAGCCCAGTCTCGCGGTGGGAGAAACCCGCAGAGAGCGAAAGCCTCATGGCCTGGGCATCTCCCCTGGGAAAGCACAGCGTTCCTTGGGAAATCAGAGTTGGGTTTGGGGATGCTGCTGCTGTAAGCCTGAGCTAGTCTCCGCAGCTTAGTTGAAGATACCCGCATGGAGCGAAATACCCTTTGCCCTAGCATCCCCTCTGCCTGAGAGAGAAGCCAAGTGTGGGGAAGTCGCTGCATGCCGACCCCGGAGAAGAGAAGGAGCCGTTGGCCTTGGGTTTGGGAAGCAGGATAGCCTGCCGTGGCACAAACAGCAGGCCGGTGGCAAGACAATGTCACCCGCTCCCTGTGTGGAGAGATGGAAGCCTGGATGCTAAGCAGACATGAGGGGACGACTAGGGCCGAGGTGCGTGCACCACTCCGAGGAAGGAGTCTGGGCAGAAGGCAGGCCTGTCCTGTGCCTCTGTTCCCAAGGGGACAGCATCTCCTTGGCCACCTGTCCCAAGGGCAGACTTGGGCTTGCCACCAGGTGCCATACCCGGAACTCGCAGAAACAACCCCATGGAGAAACGGTCAGTCAGATGAAGTCTTCCACCAAGAAGTGGCAGCGATGTGAGTGGCAGGGGGTGTGCCGGTGAAAGAGTGGAGACAGTCCCCCACAGTTCCCCATCCCAGTGCACGGGCCGTGGGCAGGGATCCTGTGGCCTCCCCTCCTCTGTGGTCAAGGCACTGGCCTAGATCCCGAGTCTACCTGAGCGCCAGAGCAAAAGGCAAAGACTTACCTAGGACAAGAGATGGTAATAGGCATAGAGTGCCATGCTAGGCCACGCACGCTGCTGCAGGGTTGTGACTGTGTCTGCTTAGTTCCGGCATAGCAAGGTGAACCCCGAGAGTGAACTTGGAGCCCGGGAAAGCAATTCCAAGAGGCACCAGCTCTCCCGCGGCTCTTCTTCCCTGCCGCGACAGAACGAACACCCAAAGCCTATCTTAGGAAGCAGCAGCGAAGTTCGGATCGTGCCAAGCTGAAAACCCCTTCGAAAGCATAGCAGTCACTGGGAAAACAGAGTCAGTTCTGAGGGCTGCTGTTCCTGCTTGCCTTAGCCTAGTATTCCCAGCAGGATGGGAGAAACCCGCATAGAGCGAAAGCCTCTTTGCCCTGGCATCCCCTCTGGGAAAGCACAGCAATCTTTGGCAAATCAGAGTCCGGTCTGAGGCATGCTCCTGTTGCCTGAGCTGGTCTCCTCAGCACGGTGTAATAAACCCACAGGGAGCAAAATGCTCTATGCCTGGGCATCCCCTCTGCCTGAGAGAGAAGCGCGGTTGCGCCTGTGGAAAGAGCCTTAAGGAAAGGGACACGTGTTTCAGTGCCGTCCCCAGGAGCATGTCTGTGGAAGGTGCAACACGCTGCCCGGGGACAACAGGAGCCATTGGCCTTCTGGTCTCGAAACGGTTGCGAAGCAGGAGAGCCGGCAATAAAGTATCACCCACTCCCAGTGCAGAGAGACAGAAGCCTGGTTGCTAAGGAGACAGGAGGTGATTAGTAGTGCAGGGCGCATGCTCCACTCTTAGGAAGGGGTCTGGGCCGAAAGTATGCCTGTCCTGAACCTCTGGGCCTAAGGAGACAGCAGCTCCTTGGCCACCTGTCCCTGGGGCAGACATGCGCTAGCCACCAGGCGCCTACGCTGAACTCGCAGAAACAGCTCCCTGAGATAACGGTGAGTTAGATGCTGTCTTCCTCCAGGATGTGGAAGCTTGGAAGAGGTACGGAGTTTCAGAAGAAGGAGTGGGGACAGTCCCCCAAAGCTCCCTATTCAGTGCACGGGCCTTGGGCCGGGATCTTGTCACCTCTCCTTTCCTGTGGGGAAAGCACTGGCCTAGTCCAAGAATCCACGTGAGGGCCAGAGTAAAAGGCCAAGCGATGCCTACACTGGGAGATGGTAATGTGCATAGAGTTCCCTCCTAGGCTATGCAAGCTACTGCAGGGTTGTGGGTGTGTCTGCTTAGTTCGGCCTGGCAGGGTGAACCCAGAACGCGAACATGGAGCCCGGGAAAGCACTTCCCAAGAGGCACCAGCTCTCCCGCGGCTCTTCTTCCCTGCCGCGACAGAGCGAACACACAAAGCCTTTCTTAGGAAGCGGCAGCGAAGTTCGGATCGTGGCAAGCTGAAAACCTCTTCGAAAGCATAGCAGTCGCTGGGAAATCAGAGTCGGTTCTGAGGGCTGCTGTTGCTGCTTGCCTTAGCCTAGTATTCCCAGCAGGATGGGAGAAACCCACATAGAGCGAAACACTCTTTGCCCTGGCATCCCGTCTGGGAAAGCACAGCATTCTTTGGGAACTCAGAGTCCAGTCTGAGCGCTGCTACTGTTTGCCTGAGCTGGTCTGGCCTAGACCGAGATTCCGCCTGAGCGCCAGAGTAAAAGGACAAGTGATGTCTACACTGGGAGATGGTAGTGTGCATAGAGTGCCATCCTAGGCTATGCACGCTACTGCAGGGTTGTGGCTGTGTCTGCTTAGTTCGGCCTGGCAGGGTGAACCTAGGACGCGAACATGGAGCCCGGTAAAGCAAGGCCCAAGAGGCACCAGCTCCCCCGCAGCTCTTCTTCCATGACGCGACTGAAGCCTTGCCGAGAAAGCAGCGGCGAAGTGCTGTTCGCTCCAAGCCAAAGCCTCTGTGCAAGCACAGCATTCGCTGAGAAATGTTCTGTGGGCCGCTGCTGCTTGCCTGAGCCCAGTCTCGCGGTGGGAGAAACCCGCAGAGAGCGAAAGCCTCATGGCCTGGGCATCTCCCCTGGGAAAGCACAGCGTTCCTTGGGAAATCAGAGTTGGGTTTGGGGATGCTGCTGCTGTAAGCCTGAGCTAGTCTCCGCAGCTTAGTTGAAGATACCCGCATGGAGCGAAATACCCTTTGCCCTAGCATCCCCTCTGCCTGAGAGAGAAGCCAAGTGTGGGGAAGTCGCTGCATGCCGACCCCGGAGAAGAGAAGGAGCCGTTGGCCTTGGGTTTGGGAAGCAGGATAGCCTGCCGTGGCACAAACAGCAGGCCGGTGGCAAGACAATGTCACCCGCTCCCTGTGTGGAGAGATGGAAGCCTGGATGCTAAGCAGACATGAGGGGACGACTAGGGCCGAGGTGCGTGCACCACTCCGAGGAAGGAGTCTGGGCAGAAGGCAGGCCTGTCCTGTGCCTCTGTTCCCAAGGGGACAGCATCTCCTTGGCCACCTGTCCCAAGGGCAGACTTGGGCTTGCCACCAGGTGCCATACCCGGAACTCGCAGAAACAACCCCATGGAGAAACGGTCAGTCAGATGACGTCTTCCACCAAGAAGTGGCAGCGATGTGAGTGGCAGGGGGTGTGCCGGTGAAAGAGTGGAGACAGTCCCCCACAGTTCCCCATCCCAGTGCACGGGCCGTGGGCAGGGATCCTGTGGCCTCCCCTCCTCTGTGGTCAAGGCACTGGCCTAGATCCCGAGTCTACCTGAGCGCCAGAGCAAAAGGCAAAGACTTACCTAGGACAAGAGATGGTAATAGGCATAGAGTGCCATGCTAGGCCACGCACCATGATGCAGGGTTGTGACTGTGTCTGCTTAGTTCCGGCATAGCAAGGTGAACCCCGAGAGTGAACTTGGAGCCCGGGAAAGCAATTCCAAGAGGCACCAGCTCTCCCGCGGCTCTTCTTCCCTGCCGCGACAGAACGAACACCCAAAGCCTATCTTAGGAAGCAGCAGCGAAGTTCGGATCGTGCCAAGCTGAAAACCCCTTCGAAAGCATAGCAGTCACTGGGAAAACAGAGTCAGTTCTGAGGGCTGCTGTTCCTGCTTGCCTTAGCCTAGTATTCCCAGCAGGATGGGAGAAACCCGCATAGAGCGAAAGCCTCTTTGCCCTGGCATCCCCTCTGGGAAAGCACAGCAATCTTTGGCAAATCAGAGTCCGGTCTGAGGCATGCTCCTGTTGCCTGAGCTGGTCTCCTCAGCACGGTGTAATAAACCCACAGTGAGCAAAATGCTCTATGCCTGGGCATCCCCTCTGCCTGAGAGAGAAGCGCGGTTGCGCCTGTGGAAAGAGCCTTAAGGAAAGGGACACGTGTTTCAGTGCCGTCCCCAGGAGCATGTCTGTGGAAGGTGCAACACGCTGCCCGGGGACAACAGGAGCCATTGGCCTTCTGGTCTCGAAACGGTTGCGAAGCAGGAGAGCCGGCAATAAAGTATCACCCACTCCCAGTGCAGAGAGACAGAAGCCTGGTTGCTAAGGAGACAGGAGGTGATTAGTAGTGCAGGGCGCATGCTCCACTCTTAGGAAGGGGTCTGGGCCGAAAGTATGCCTGTCCTGAACCTCTGGGCCTAAGGAGACAGCAGCTCCTTGGCCACCTGTCCCTGGGGCAGACATGCGCTAGCCACCAGGCGCCTACGCTGAACTCGCAGAAACAGCTCCCTGAGATAACGGTGAGTTAGATGCTGTCTTCCTCCAGGATGTGGAAGCTTGGAAGAGGTACGGAGTTTCAGAAGAAGGAGTGGGGACAGTCCCCCAAAGCTCCCTATTCAGTGCACGGGCCTTGGGCCGGGATCTTGTCACCTCTCCTTTCCTGTGGGGAAAGCACTGGCCTAGTCCAAGAATCCACGTGAGGGCCAGAGTAAAAGGCCAAGCGATGCCTACACTGGGAGATGGTAATGTGCATAGAGTTCCCTCCTAGGCTATGCAAGCTACTGCAGGGTTGTGGGTGTGTCTGCTTAGTTCGGCCTGGCAGGGTGAACCCAGAACGCGAACATGGAGCCCGGGAAAGCACTTCCCAAGAGGCACCAGCTCTCCCGCGGCTCTTCTTCCCTGCCGCGACAGAGCGAACACACAAAGCCTTTCTTAGGAAGCGGCAGCGAAGTTCGGATCGTGGCAAGCTGAAAACCTCTTCGAAAGCATAGCAGTCGCTGGGAAATCAGAGTCGGTTCTGAGGGCTGCTGTTGCTGCTTGCCTTAGCCTAGTATTCCCAGCAGGATGGGAGAAACCCACATAGAGCGAAACACTCTTTGCCCTGGCATCCCGTCTGGGAAAGCACAGCATTCTTTGGGAACTCAGAGTCCAGTCTGAGCGCTGCTACTGTTTGCCTGAGCTGGTCTGGCCTAGACCGAGATTCCGCCTGAGCGCCAGAGTAAAAGGACAAGTGATGTCTACACTGGGAGATGGTAGTGTGCATAGAGTGCCATCCTAGGCTATGCACGCTACTGCAGGGTTGTGGCTGTGTCTGCTTAGTTCGGCCTGGCAGGGTGAACCTAGGACGCGAACATGGAGCCCGGTAAAGCAAGGCCCAAGAGGCACCAGCTCCCCCGCAGCTCTTCTTCCATGACGCGACTGAAGCCTTGCCGAGAAAGCAGCGGCGAAGTGCTGTTCGCTCCAAGCCAAAGCCTCTGTGCAAGCACAGCATTCGCTGAGAAATGTTCTGTGGGCCGCTGCTGCTTGCCTGAGCCCAGTCTCGCGGTGGGAGAAACCCGCAGAGAGCGAAAGCCTCATGGCCTGGGCATCTCCCCTGGGAAAGCACAGCGTTCCTTGGGAAATCAGAGTTGGGTTTGGGGATGCTGCTGCTGTAAGCCTGAGCTAGTCTCCGCAGCTTAGTTGAAGATACCCGCATGGAGCGAAATACCCTTTGCCCTAGCATCCCCTCTGCCTGAGAGAGAAGCCAAGTGTGGGGAAGTCGCTGCATGCCGACCCCGGAGAAGAGAAGGAGCCGTTGGCCTTGGGTTTGGGAAGCAGGATAGCCTGCCGTGGCACAAACAGCAGGCCGGTGGCAAGACAATGTCACCCGCTCCCTGTGTGGAGAGATGGAAGCCTGGATGCTAAGCAGACATGAGGGGACGACTAGGGCCGAGGTGCGTGCACCACTCCGAGGAAGGAGTCTGGGCAGAAGGCAGGCCTGTCCTGTGCCTCTGTTCCCAAGGGGACAGCATCTCCTTGGCCACCTGTCCCAAGGGCAGACTTGGGCTTGCCACCAGGTGCCATACCCGGAACTCGCAGAAACAACCCCATGGAGAAACGGTCAGTCAGATGACGTCTTCCACCAAGAAGTGGCAGCGATGTGAGTGGCAGGGGGTGTGCCGGTGAAAGAGTGGAGACAGTCCCCCACAGTTCCCCATCCCAGTGCACGGGCCGTGGGCAGGGATCCTGTGGCCTCCCCTCCTCTGTGGTCAAGGCACTGGCCTAGATCCCGAGTCTACCTGAGCGCCAGAGCAAAAGGCAAAGACTTACCTAGGACAAGAGATGGTAATAGGCATAGAGTGCCATGCTAGGCCACGCACCATGATGCAGGGTTGTGACTGTGTCTGCTTAGTTCCGGCATAGCAAGGTGAACCCCGAGAGTGAACTTGGAGCCCGGGAAAGCAATTCCAAGAGGCACCAGCTCTCCCGCGGCTCTTCTTCCCTGCCGCGACAGAACGAACACCCAAAGCCTATCTTAGGAAGCAGCAGCGAAGTTCGGATCGTGCCAAGCTGAAAACCCCTTCGAAAGCATAGCAGTCACTGGGAAAACAGAGTCAGTTCTGAGGGCTGCTGTTCCTGCTTGCCTTAGCCTAGTATTCCCAGCAGGATGGGAGAAACCCGCATAGAGCGAAAGCCTCTTTGCCCTGGCATCCCCTCTGGGAAAGCACAGCAATCTTTGGCAAATCAGAGTCCGGTCTGAGGCATGCTCCTGTTGCCTGAGCTGGTCTCCTCAGCACGGTGTAATAAACCCACAGGGAGCAAAATGCTCTATGCCTGGGCATCCCCTCTGCCTGAGAGAGAAGCGCGGTTGCGCCTGTGGAAAGAGCCTTAAGGAAAGGGACACGTGTTTCAGTGCCGTCCCCAGGAGCATGTCTGTGGAAGGTGCAACACGCTGCCCGGGGACAACAGGAGCCATTGGCCTTCTGGTCTCGAAACGGTTGCGAAGCAGGAGAGCCGGCAATAAAGTATCACCCACTCCCAGTGCAGAGAGACAGAAGCCTGGTTGCTAAGGAGACAGGAGGGCATGAGTAGGGCAGGGCGCATGCTCCACTCTTAGGAAGGGGTCTGGGCCGAAAGTATGCCTGTCCTGAACCTCTGGGCCTAAGGAGACAGCAGCTCCTTGGCCACCTGTCCCTGGGGCAGACATGCGCTAGCCACCAGGCGCCTACGCTGAACTCGCAGAAACAGCTCCCTGAGATAACGGTGAGTTAGATGCTGTCTTCCTCCAGGATGTGGAAGCTTGGAAGAGGTACGGAGTTTCAGAAGAAGGAGTGGGGACAGTCCCCCAAAGCTCCCTATTCAGTGCACGGGCCGTGGGCAGGGATCTTGTCACCTCTCCTTTCCTGTGGGGAAAGCACTGGCCTAGTCCAAGAATCCACGTGAGGGCCAGAGTAAAAGGCCAAGCGATGCCTACACTGGGAGATGGTAATGTGCATAGAGTTCCCTCCTAGGCTATGCAAGCTACTGCAGGGTTGTGGGTGTGTCTGCTTAGTTCGGCCTGGCAGGGTGAACCCAGAACGCGAACATGGAGCCCGGGAAAGCACTTCCCAAGAGGCACCAGCTCTCCCGCGGCTCTTCTTCCCTGCCGCGACAGAGCGAACACACAAAGCCTTTCTTAGGAAGCGGCAGCGAAGTTCAGATCGTGGCAAGCTGAAAACCTCTTCGAAAGCATAGCAGTCGCTGGGAAATCAGAGTCGGTTCTGAGGGCTGCTGTTGCTGCTTGCCTTAGCCTAGTATTCCCAGCAGGATGGGAGAAACCCACATAGAGCGAAACACTCTTTGCCCTGGCATCCCGTCTGGGAAAGCACAGCATTCTTTGGGAACTCAGAGTCCAGTCTGAGCGCTGCTACTGTTTGCCTGAGCTGGTCTGGCCTAGACCGAGATTCCGCCTGAGCGCCAGAGTAAAAGGACAAGTGATGTCTACACTGGGAGATGGTAGTGTGCATAGAGTGCCATCCTAGGCTATGCACGCTACTGCAGGGTTGTGGCTGTGTCTGCTTAGTTCGGCCTGGCAGGGTGAACCTAGGACGCGAACATGGAGCCCGGTAAAGCAAGGCCCAAGAGGCACCAGCTCCCCCGCAGCTCTTCTTCCATGACGCGACTGAAGCCTTGCCGAGAAAGCAGCGGCGAAGTGCTGTTCGCTCCAAGCCAAAGCCTCTGTGCAAGCACAGCATTCGCTGAGAAATGTTCTGTGGGCCGCTGCTGCTTGCCTGAGCCCAGTCTCGCGGTGGGAGAAACCCGCAGAGAGCGAAAGCCTCATGGCCTGGGCATCTCCCCTGGGAAAGCACAGCGTTCCTTGGGAAATCAGAGTTGGGTTTGGGGATGCTGCTGCTGTAAGCCTGAGCTAGTCTCCGCAGCTTAGTTGAAGATACCCGCATGGAGCGAAATACCCTTTGCCCTAGCGACCCCTCTGCCTGAGAGAGAAGCCAAGTGTGGGGAAGTCGCTGCATGCCGACCCCGGAGAAGAGAAGGAGCCGTTGGCCTTGGGTTTGGGAAGCAGGATAGCCTGCCGTGGCACAAACTGCAGGCCGGTGGCAAGACAATGTCACCCGCTCCCTGTGTGGAGAGATGGAAGCCTGGATGCTAAGCAGACATGAGGGGACGACTAGGGCCGAGGTGCGTGCACCACTCCGAGGAAGGAGTCTGGGCAGAAGGCAGGCCTGTCCTGTGCCTCTGTTCCCAAGGGGACAGCATCTCCTTGGCCACCTGTCCCAAGGGCAGACTTGGGCTTGCCACCAGGTGCCATACCCGGAACTCGCAGAAACAACCCCATGGAGAAACGGTCAGTCAGATGACGTCTTCCACCAAGAAGTGGCAGCGATGTGAGTGGCAGGGGGTGTGCCGGTGAAAGAGTGGAGACAGTCCCCCACAGTTCCCCATCCCAGTGCACGGGCCGTGGGCAGGGATCCTGTGGCCTCCCCTCCTCTGTGGTCAAGGCACTGGCCTAGATCCCGAGTCTACCTGAGCGCCAGAGCAAAAGGCAAAGACTTACCTAGGACAAGAGATGGTAATAGGCATAGAGTGCCATGCTAGGCCACGCACCATGATGCAGGGTTGTGACTGTGTCTGCTTAGTTCCGGCATAGCAAGGTGAACCCCGAGAGTGAACTTGGAGCACGGGAAAGCAATTCCAAGAGGCACCAGCTCTCCCGCGGCTCTTCTTCCCTGCCGCGACAGAACGAACACCCAAAGCCTATCTTAGGAAGCAGCAGCGAAGTTCGGATCGTGCCAAGCTGAAAA
This sequence comes from Mustela nivalis, assembly GCF_964662115.1. Taxonomy (NCBI): domain Eukaryota; kingdom Metazoa; phylum Chordata; class Mammalia; order Carnivora; family Mustelidae; genus Mustela; species Mustela nivalis. The sequence continues at coordinate 83,809 of NW_028135269.1, read as the reverse complement.
CCCCTTCGAAAGCATAGCAGTCACTGGGAAAACAGAGTCAGTTCTGAGGGCTGCTGTTCCTGCTTGCCTTAGCCTAGTATTCCCAGCAGGATGGGAGAAACCCGCATAGAGCGAAAGCCTCTTTGCCCTGGCATCCCCTCTGGGAAAGCACAGCAATCTTTGGCAAATCAGAGTCCGGTCTGAGGCATGCTCCTGTTGCCTGAGCTGGTCTCCTCAGCACGGTTTAATAAACCCACAGGGAGCAAAATGCTCTATGCCTGGGCATCCCCTCTGCCTGAGAGAGAAGCGCGGTTGCGCCTGTGAAAAGAGCCTTAAGGAAAGGGACACGTGTTTCAGTGCCGTCCCCAGGAGCATGTCTGTGGAAGGTGCAACACGCTGCCCGGGGACAACAGGAGCCATTGGCCTTCTGGTCTCGAAACGGTTGCGAAGCAGGAGAGCCGGCAATAAAGTATCACCCACTCCCAGTGCAGAGAGACAGAAGCCTGGTTGCTAAGGAGACAGGAGGGCATGAGTAGGGCAGGGCGCATGCTCCACTCTTAGGAAGGGGTCTGGGCCGAAAGTATGCCTGTCCTGAACCTCTGGGCCTAAGGAGACAGCAGCTCCTTGGCCACCTGTCCCTGGGGCAGACATGCGCTAGCCACCAGGCGCCTACGCTGAACTCGCAGAAACAGCTCCCTGAGATAACGGTGAGTTAGATGCTGTCTTCCTCCAGGATGTGGAAGCTTGGAAGAGGTACGGAGTTTCAGAAGAAGGAGTGGGGACAGTCCCCCAAAGCTCCCTATTCAGTGCACGGGCCGTGGGCAGGGATCTTGTCACCTCTCCTTTCCTGTGGGGAAAGCACTGGCCTAGTCCAAGAATCCACGTGAGTGCCAGAGTAAAAGGCCAAGCGATGCCTACACTGGGAGATGGTAATGTGCATAGAGTTCCCTCCTAGGCTATGCAAGCTACTGCAGGGTTGTGGGTGTGTCTGCTTAGTTCGGCCTGGCAGGGTGAACCCAGAACGCGAACATGGAGCCCGGGAAAGCACTTCCCAAGAGGCACCAGCTCTCCCGCGGCTCTTCTTCCCTGCCGCGACAGAGCGAACACACAAAGCCTTTCTTAGGAAGCGGCAGCGAAGTTCGGATCGTGGCAAGCTGAAAACCTCTTCGAAAGCATAGCAGTCGCTGGGAAATCAGAGTCGGTTCTGAGGGCTGCTGTTGCTGCTTGCCTTAGCCTAGTATTCCCAGCAGGATGGGAGAAACCCACATAGAGCGAAACACTCTTTGCCCTGGCATCCCGTCTGGGAAAGCACAGCATTCTTTGGGAACTCAGAGTCCAGTCTGAGCGCTGCTACTGTTTGCCTGAGCTGGTCTGGCCTAGACCGAGATTCCGCCTGAGCGCCAGAGTAAAAGGACAAGTGATGTCTACACTGGGAGATGGTAGTGTGCATAGAGTGCCATCCTAGGCTATGCACGCTACTGCAGGGTTGTGGCTGTGTCTGCTTAGTTCGGCCTGGCAGGGTGAACCTAGGACGCGAACATGGAGCCCGGTAAAGCAAGGCCCAAGAGGCACCAGCTCCCCCGCAGCTCTTCTTCCATGACGCGACTGAAGCCTTGCCGAGAAAGCAGCGGCGAAGTGCTGTTCGCTCCAAGCCAAAGCCTCTGTGCAAGCACAGCATTCGCTGAGAAATGTTCTGTGGGCCGCTGCTGCTTGCCTGAGCCCAGTCTCGCGGTGGGAGAAACCCGCAGAGAGCGAAAGCCTCATGGCCTGGGCATCTCCCCTGGGAAAGCACAGCGTTCCTTGGGAAATCAGAGTTGGGTTTGGGGATGCTGCTGCTGTAAGCCTGAGCTAGTCTCCGCAGCTTAGTTGAAGATACCCGCATGGAGCGAAATACCCTTTGCCCTAGCGACCCCTCTGCCTGAGAGAGAAGCCAAGTGTGGGGAAGTCGCTGCATGCCGACCCCGGAGAAGAGAAGGAGCCGTTGGCCTTGGGTTTGGGAAGCAGGATAGCCTGCCGTGGCACAAACTGCAGGCCGGTGGCAAGACAATGTCACCCGCTCCCTGTGTGGAGAGATGGAAGCCTGGATGCTAAGCAGACATGAGGGGACGACTAGGGCCGAGGTGCGTGCACCACTCCGAGGAAGGAGTCTGGGCAGAAGGCAGGCCTGTCCTGTGCCTCTGTTCCCAAGGGGACAGCATCTCCTTGGCCACCTGTCCCAAGGGCAGACTTGGGCTTGCCACCAGGTGCCATACCCGGAACTCGCAGAAACAACCCCATGGAGAAACGGTCAGTCAGATGACGTCTTCCACCAAGAAGTGGCAGCGATGTGAGTGGCAGGGGGTGTGCCGGTGAAAGAGTGGAGACAGTCCCCCACAGTTCCCCATCCCAGTGCACGGGCCGTGGGCAGGGATCCTGTGGCCTCCCCTCCTCTGTGGTCAAGGCACTGGCCTAGATCCCGAGTCTACCTGAGCGCCAGAGCAAAAGGCAAAGACTTACCTAGGACAAGAGATGGTAATAGGCATAGAGTGCCATGCTAGGCCACGCACGCTGCTGCAGGGTTGTGACTGTGTCTGCTTAGTTCCGGCATAGCAAGGTGAACCCCGAGAGTGAACTTGGAGCCCGGGAAAGCAATTCCAAGAGGCACCAGCTCTCCCGCGGCTCTTCTTCCCTGCCGCGACAGAACGAACACCCAAAGCCTATCTTAGGAAGCAGCAGCGAAGTTCGGATCGTGCCAAGCTGAAAACCCCTTCGAAAGCATAGCAGTCACTGGGAAAACAGAGTCAGTTCTGAGGGCTGCTGTTCCTGCTTGCCTTAGCCTAGTATTCCCAGCAGGATGGGAGAAACCCGCATAGAGCGAAAGCCTCTTTGCCCTGGCATCCCCTCTGGGAAAGCACAGCAATCTTTGGCAAATCAGAGTCCGGTCTGAGGCATGCTCCTGTTGCCTGAGCTGGTCTCCTCAGCACGGTGTAATAAACCCACAGGGAGCAAAATGCTCTATGCCTGGGCATCCCCTCTGCCTGAGAGAGAAGCGCGGTTGCGCCTGTGGAAAGAGCCTTAAGGAAAGGGACACGTGTTTCAGTGCCGTCCCCAGGAGCATGTCTGTGGAAGGTGCAACACGCTGCCCGGGGACAACAGGAGCCATTGGCCTTCTGGTCTCGAAACGGTTGCGAAGCAGGAGAGCCGGCAATAAAGTATCACCCACTCCCAGTGCAGAGAGACAGAAGCCTGGTTGCTAAGGAGACAGGAGGGCATGAGTAGGGCAGGGCGCATGCTCCACTCTTAGGAAGGGGTCTGGGCCGAAAGTATGCCTGTCCTGAACCTCTGGGCCTAAGGAGACAGCAGCTCCTTGGCCACCTGTCCCTGGGGCAGACATGCGCTAGCCACCAGGCGCCTACGCTGAACTCGCAGAAACAGCTCCCTGAGATAACGGTGAGTTTGATGCTGTCTTCCTCCAGGATGTGGAAGCTTGGAAGAGGTACGGAGTTTCAGAAGAAGGAGTGGGGACAGTCCCCCAAAGCTCCCTATTCAGTGCACGGGCCGTGGGCAGGGATCTTGTCACCTCTCCTTTCCTGTGGGGAAAGCACTGGCCTAGTCCAAGAATCCACGTGAGTGCCAGAGTAAAAGGCCAAGCGATGCCTACACTGGGAGATGGTAATGTGCATAGAGTTCCCTCCTAGGCTATGCAAGCTACTGCAGGGTTGTGGGTGTGTCTGCTTAGTTCGGCCTGGCAGGGTGAACCCAGAACGCGAACATGGAGCCCGGGAAAGCACTTCCCAAGAGGCACCAGCTCTCCCGCGGCTCTTCTTCCCTGCCGCGACAGAGCGAACACACAAAGCCTTTCTTAGGAAGCGGCAGCGAAGTTCAGATCGTGGCAAGCTGAAAACCTCTTCGAAAGCATAGCAGTCGCTGGGAAATCAGAGTCGGTTCTGAGGGCTGCTGTTGCTGCTTGCCTTAGCCTAGTATTCCCAGCAGGATGGGAGAAACCCACATAGAGCGAAACACTCTTTGCCCTGGCATCCCGTCTGGGAAAGCACAGCATTCTTTGGGAACTCAGAGTCCAGTCTGAGCGCTGCTACTGTTTGCCTGAGCTGGTCTGGCCTAGACCGAGATTCCGCCTGAGCGCCAGAGTAAAAGGACAAGTGATGTCTACACTGGGAGATGGTAGTGTGCATAGAGTGCCATCCTAGGCTATGCACGCTACTGCAGGGTTGTGGCTGTGTCTGCTTAGTTCGGCCTGGCAGGGTGAACCTAGGACGCGAACATGGAGCCCGGTAAAGCAAGGCCCAAGAGGCACCAGCTCCCCCGCAGCTCTTCTTCCATGACGCGACTGAAGCCTTGCCGAGAAAGCAGCGGCGAAGTGCTGTTCGCTCCAAGCCAAAGCCTCTGTGCAAGCACAGCATTCGCTGAGAAATGTTCTGTGGGCCGCTGCTGCTTGCCTGAGCCCAGTCTCGCGGTGGGAGAAACCCGCAGAGAGCGAAAGCCTCATGGCCTGGGCATCTCCCCTGGGAAAGCACAGCGTTCCTTGGGAAATCAGAGTTGGGTTTGGGGATGCTGCTGCTGTAAGCCTGAGCTAGTCTCCGCAGCTTAGTTGAAGATACCCGCATGGAGCGAAATACCCTTTGCCCTAGCGACCCCTCTGCCTGAGAGAGAAGCCAAGTGTGGGGAAGTCGCTGCATGCCGACCCCGGAGAAGAGAAGGAGCCGTTGGCCTTGGGTTTGGGAAGCAGGATAGCCTGCCGTGGCACAAACTGCAGGCCGGTGGCAAGACAATGTCACCCGCTCCCTGTGTGGAGAGATGGAAGCCTGGATGCTAAGCAGACATGAGGGGACGACTAGGGCCGAGGTGCGTGCACCACTCCGAGGAAGGAGTCTGGGCAGAAGGCAGGCCTGTCCTGTGCCTCTGTTCCCAAGGGGACAGCATCTCCTTGGCCACCTGTCCCAAGGGCAGACTTGGGCTTGCCACCAGGTGCCATACCCGGAACTCGCAGAAACAACCCCATGGAGAAACGGTCAGTCAGATGACGTCTTCCACCAAGAAGTGGCAGCGATGTGAGTGGCAGGGGGTGTGCCGGTGAAAGAGTGGAGACAGTCCCCCACAGTTCCCCATCCCAGTGCACGGGCCGTGGGCAGGGATCCTGTGGCCTCCCCTCCTCTGTGGTCAAGGCACTGGCCTAGATCCCGAGTCTACCTGAGCGCCAGAGCAAAAGGCAAAGACTTACCTAGGACAAGAGATGGTAATAGGCATAGAGTGCCATGCTAGGCCACGCACCATGATGCAGGGTTGTGACTGTGTCTGCTTAGTTCCGGCATAGCAAGGTGAACCCCGAGAGTGAACTTGGAGCCCGGGAAAGCAATTCCAAGAGGCACCAGCTCTCCCGCGGCTCTTCTTCCCTGCCGCGACAGAACGAACACCCAAAGCCTATCTTAGGAAGCAGCAGCGAAGTTCGGATCGTGCCAAGCTGAAAACCCCTTCGAAAGCATAGCAGTCACTGGGAAAACAGAGTCAGTTCTGAGGGCTGCTGTTCCTGCTTGCCTTAGCCTAGTATTCCCAGCAGGATGGGAGAAACCCGCATAGAGCGAAAGCCTCTTTGCCCTGGCATCCCCTCTGGGAAAGCACAGCAATCTTTGGCAAATCAGAGTCCGGTCTGAGGCATGCTCCTGTTGCCTGAGCTGGTCTCCTCAGCACGGTGTAATAAACCCACAGGGAGCAAAATGCTCTATGCCTGGGCATCCCCTCTGCCTGAGAGAGAAGCGCGGTTGCGCCTGTGGAAAGAGCCTTAAGGAAAGGGACACGTGTTTCAGTGCCGTCCCCAGGAGCATGTCTGTGGAAGGTGCAACACGCTGCCCGGGGACAACAGGAGCCATTGGCCTTCTGGTCTCGAAACGGTTGCGAAGCAGGAGAGCCGGCAATAAAGTATCACCCACTCCCAGTGCAGAGAGACAGAAGCCTGGTTGCTAAGGAGACAGGAGGGCATGAGTAGGGCAGGGCGCATGCTCCACTCTTAGGAAGGGGTCTGGGCCGAAAGTATGCCTGTCCTGAACCTCTGGGCCTAAGGAGACAGCAGCTCCTTGGCCACCTGTCCCTGGGGCAGACATGCGCTAGCCACCAGGCGCCTACGCTGAACTCGCAGAAACAGCTCCCTGAGATAACGGTGAGTTAGATGCTGTCTTCCTCCAGCTGTGGAAGCTTGGATGAGGTACGGAGTTTCAGAAGAAGGAGTGGGGACAGTCCCCCAAAGCTCCCTATTCAGTGCACGGGCCGTGGGCAGGGATCTTGTCACCTCTCCTTTCCTGTGGGGAAAGCACTGGCCTAGTCCAAGAATCCACGTGAGTGCCAGAGTAAAAGGCCTAGCGATGCCTACACTGGGAGATGGTAATGTGCATAGAGTTCCCTCCTAGGCTATGCAAGCTACTGCAGGGTTGTGGGTGTGTCTGCTTAGTTAGGCCTGGCAGGGTGAACCTAGAACGCGAACATGGAGCCCGGGAAAGCAAGTCGCAAGAGGCACCAGCTCTCCCGCGGCTCTTCTTCCCTGCCTCGACAGAGCGACACCCAAAGCCTTTCTTAGGAAGCAGCAGCGAAGTTCGGATAGTGCCAAGCTGAAAACCTCTTCGAAAGCATAGCAGTCACTGGGAAAACAGAGTCAGTTCTGAGGGCTGCTGTTGCTGCTTGCCTTCGCCTAGTATTCCCAGCAGGATGGGAGAAACCCGCATAGAGCGAAAGCCTCTTTGCCCTGGCATCCCCTCTGGGAAAGCACAGCAATCTTTGGCAAATCAGAGTCCGGTCTGAGGCATGCTCCTGTTGCCTGAGCTGGTCTCCTCAGCACGGTGTAATAAACCCGCATGGAGCAAAATCCTCTATGCCTGGGCATCCCCTCTGCCTGAGAGAGAAGCGCGGTTGCGCCTGTGGAAAGAGCCTTAAGGAAAGGGACACGTGTTTCAGTGCCGTCCCCAGGAGCATGTCTGTGGAAGGTGCAGCACGCTGCCCGGGGACAACAGGAGCCATTGGCCTCCTGGTCTGGAAATGGTTGCGAAGTAGGAGAGCCGGCAATAAAGTATCACCCGCTCCCAGTGCAGAGAGACAGAAGCCTGGTTGCTAAGGAGACAGGAGGTGATGAGTAGGGCAGGGTGCATGCTCCACTCTTAGGAAGGGGTCTGGGCAGAAAGCATGCCGGTCCTGAACCTCTGGGCCTAATGAGACAGTAGCTCCTTGGCCACCTGTCCCTGGGGCAGACACCCGCTAGCCACCAGGCGCCTACGCTGAACTCGCAGAAACAGCTCCCTGAGATAATGGTGAGTTAGATGCTGTCTTCCTCCAGGATGTGGAAGCTTGGAAGAGGCACGGAGTTTAAGAAGAAGGAGTGGGGACAATCCCCCAAAGCTCCCTATTAAGTGCACGGGTTTTAGGCAGGGATCCTGTCACCTAACCTTTCCTGTGGAAAAAGCACTGGCCTAGTCCAAGAATCCGCATGAGCGCCAGAGTAAAAGGCCAAGCAATGCCTACACTGGGAGATGGTAATGTGCATAGAGTTCCCTCCTAGGCTATGCAAGCTACTGCAGGGTTGTGGGTGTGTCTGCTTAGTTCGGCCTGGCAGGGTGAACCCAGAACGCGAACATGGAGCCCGGGAAAGCACTTCCCAAGAGGCACCAGCTCTCCCGCGGCTCTTCTTCCCTGCCGCGACAGAGCGAACACACAAAGCCTTTCTTAGGAAGCGGCAGCGAAGTTCAGATCGTGGCAAGCTGAAAACCTCTTCGAAAGCATAGCAGTCGCTGGGAAATCAGAGTCGGTTCTGAGGGCTGCTGTTGCTGCTTGCCTTAGCCTAGTATTCCCAGCAGGATGGGAGAAACCCACATAGAGCGAAACACTCTTTGCCCTGGCATCCCGTCTGGGAAAGCACAGCATTCTTTGGGAACTCAGAGTCCAGTGAGCGCTGCTACTGTTTGCCTGAGCTGGTCTGGCCTAGACCGAGATTCCGCCTGAGCGCCAGAGTAAAAGGACAAGTGATGTCTACACTGGGAGATGGTAGTGTGCATAGAGTGCCATCCTAGGCTATGCACGCTACTGCAGGGTTGTGGCTGTGTCTGCTTAGTTCGGCCTGGCAGGGTGAACCTAGGACGCGAACATGGAGCCCGGTAAAGCAAGGCCCAAGAGGCACCAGCTCTCCCGCAGCTCTTCTTCCCTGACGCGACTGAAGCCTTGCCGAGAAAGCAGCGGCGAAGTGCTGTTCGCTCCAAGCCAAAGCCTCTGTGCAAGCACAGCATTCGCTGAGAAATGTTCTGTGGGCTGCTGCTGCTTGCCTGAGCCCAGTCTCGCGGTGGGAGAAACCCGCAGAGAGCGAAAGCCTCATGGCCTGGGCATCTCCCCTGGGAAAGCACAGCGTTCCTTGGGAAATCAGAGTTGGGTTTGGGGATGCTGCTGCTGTAAGCCTGAGCTAGTCTCCCCAGCTTAGTTGAAGATACCCGCATGGAGCGAAATACCCTTTGCCCTAGCATCCCCTCTGCCTGAGAGAGAAGCCAAGTGTGGGGAAGTCGCTGCATGCCGACCCCGGAGAAGAGAAGGAGCCGTTGGCCTTGGGTTTGGGAAGCAGGATAGCCTGCCGTGGCACAAACAGCAGGCCGGTGGCAAGACAATGTCACCCGCTCCCTGTGTGGAGAGATGGAAGCCTGGATGCTAAGCAGACATGAGGGGACGACTAGGGCCGAGGTGCGTGCACCACTCCGAGGAAGGAGTCTGGGCAGAAGGCAGGCCTGTCCTGTGCCTCTGTTCCCAAGGGGACAGCATCTCCTTGGCCACCTGTCCCAAGGGCAGACTTGGGCTTGCCACCAGGTGCCATACCCGGAACTCGCAGAAACAACCCCATGGAGAAACGGTCAGTCAGATGACGTCTTCCACCAAGAAGTGGCAGCGATGTGGGTGGCAGGGGGTGTGCCGGTGAAAGAGTGGAGACAGTCCCCCACAGTTCCCCATCCCAGTGCACGGGCCGTGGGCAGGGATCCTGTGGCCTCCCCTCCTCTGTGGCCAAGGCACTGGCCTAGATCCCGAGTCTACGTGAGTGCCAGAGCAAAAGGCAAAGACTTACCTAGGACAAGAGATGGTAATAGGCATAGAGTGCCATGCTAGGCCACGCACGCTGCTGCAGGGTTGTTACTGTGTCTGCTTAGTTCCGGCATAGCAAGGTGAACCCCGAGAGTGAACTTGGAGCCCGGGAAAGCAATTCCAAGAGGCACCAGCTCTCCCGCGGCTCTTCTTCCCTGCCGCGACAGAACGAACACCCAAAGCCTATCTTAGGAAGCAGCAGCGAAGTTCGGATCGTGCCAAGCTGAAAACCCCTTCGAAAGCATAGCAGTCACTGGGAAAAGAGAGTCAGTTCTGAGGGCTGCTGTTCCTGCTTGCCTTAGCCTAGTATTCCCAGCAGGATGGGAGAAACCCGCATAGAGCGAAAGCCTCTTTGCCCTGGCATCCCCTCTGGGAAAGCACAGCAATCTTTGGCAAATCAGAGTCCGGTCTGAGGCATGCTCCTGTTGCCTGAGCTGGTCTCCTCAGCACGGTGTAATAAACCCACAGGGAGCAAAATGCTCTATGCCTGGGCATCCCCTCTGCCTGAGAGAGAAGCGCTGTTGCGCCTGTGGAAAGAGCCTTAAGGAAAGGGACACGTGTTTCAGTGCCGTCCCCAGGAGCATGTCTGTGGAAGGTGCAACACGCTGCCCGGGGACAACAGGAGCCATTGGCCTTCTGGTCTCGAAACGGTTGCGAAGCAGGAGAGCCGGCAATAAAGTATCACCCACTCCCAGTGCAGAGAGACAGAAGCCTGGTTGCTAAGGAGACAGGAGGGCATGAGTAGGGCAGGGCGCATGCTCCACTCTTAGGAAGGGGTCTGGGCCGAAAGTATGCCTGTCCTGAACCTCTGGGCCTAAGGAGACAGCAGCTCCTTGGCCACCTGTCCCTGGGGCAGACACCCGCTAGCCACCAGGCGCCTACGCTGAACTCGCAGAAACAGCTCCCTGAGATAACGGTGAGTTAGATGCTGTCTTCCTCCAGGATGTGGAAGCTTGGATGAGGTACGGAGTTTCAGAAGAAGGAGTGGGGACAGTCGCCCAAAGCTCCCTATTCAGTGCACGGGCCGTGGGCAGGGATCTTGTCACCTCTCCTTTCCTGTGGGGAAAGCACTGGCCTAGTCCAAGAATCCACGTGAGTGCCAGAGTAAAAGGCCAAGCGATGCCTACACTGGGAGATGGTAATGTGCATAGAGTTCCCTCCTAGGCTATGCAAGCTACTGCAGGGTTGTGGGTGTGTCTGCTTAGTTAGGCCTGGCAGGGTGAACCAAGAACGCGAACATGGAGCCCGGGAAAGCAAGTCCCAAGAGGCACCAGCTCTCCCGCGGCTCTTCTTCCCTGCCTCGACAGAGCGACACCCAAAGCCTTTCTTAGGAAGCAGCAGCGAAGTTCGGATAGTGCCAAGCTGAAAACCTCTTCGAAAGCATAGCAGTCACTGGGAAAACAGAGTCAGTTCTGAGGGCTGCTGTTGCTGCTTGCCTTCGCCTAGTATTCCCAGCAGGATGGGAGAAACCCGCATAGAGCGAAAGCCTCTTTGCCCTGGCATCCCCTCTGGGAAAGCACAGCAATCTTTGGCAAATCAGAGTCCGGTCTGAGGCATGCTCCTGTTGCCTGAGCTGGTCTCCTCAGCACGGTGTAATAAACCCGCATGGAGCAAAATCCTCTATGCCTGGGCATCCCCTCTGCCTGAGAGAGAAGCGCGGTTGCGCCTGTGGAAAGAGCCTTAAGGAAAGGGACACGTGTTTCAGTGCCGTCCCCAGGAGCATGTCTGTGGAAGGTGCAGCACGCTGCCCGGGGACAACAGGAGCCATTGGCCTCCTGGTCTGGAAATGGTTGCGAAGTAGGAGAGCCGGCAATAAAGTATCACCCGCTCCCAGTGCAGAGAGACAGAAGCCTGGTTGCTAAGGAGACAGGAGGGGATGAGTAGGGCAGGGCGCATGCTCCACTCTTAGGAAGGGGTCTGGGCAGAAAGCATGCCGGTCCTGAACCTCTGGGCCTAATGAGACAGTAGCTCCTTGGCCACCTGTCCCTGGGGCAGACACCCGCTAGCCACCAGGCGCCTACGCTGAACTCGCAGAAACAGCTCCCTGAGATAATGGTGAGTTAGATGCTGTCTTCCTCCAGGATGTGGAAGCTTGGAAGAGGCACGGAGTTTAAGAAGAAGGAGTGGGGACAATCCCCCAAAGCTCCCTATTAAGTGCACGGGTTGTAGGCAGGGATCCTGTCACCTAACCTTTCCTGTGGAAAAAGCACTGGCCTAGTCCAAGAATCCGCGTGAGCGCCAGAGTAAAAGGCCAAGCGATGCCTACACTGGGAGATGGTAATGTGCATAGAGTTCCCTCCTAGGCTATGCAAGCTACTGCAGGGTTGTGGGTGTGTCTGCTTAGTTCGGCCTGGCAGGGTGAACCCAGAACGCGAACATGGAGCCCGGGAAAGCACTTCCCAAGAGGCACCAGCTCTCCCGCGGCTCTTCTTCCCTGCCGCGACAGAGCGAACACCCAAAGCCTTTCTTAGGAAGCGGCAGCGAAGTTCGGATCGTGGCAAGCTGAAAACCTCTTCGAAAGCATAGCAGTCGCTGGGAAATCAGAGTCGGTTCTGAGGGCTGCTGTTGCTGCTTGCCTTAGCCTAGTATTCCCAGCAGGATGGGAGAAACCCACATAGAGCGAAACACTCTTTGCCCTGGCATCCCGTCTGGGAAAGCACAGCATTCTTTGGGAACTCAGAGTCCAGTCTGAGCGCTGCTACTGTTTGCCTGAGCTGGTCTGGACTAGACCGAGATTCCGCCTGAGCGCCAGAGTAAAAGGACAAGTGATGTCTACACTGGGAGATGGTAGTGTGCATAGAGTGCCATCCTAGGCTATGCACGCTACTGCAGGGTTGTGGCTGTGTCTGCTTAGTTCGGCCTGGCAGGGTGAACCTAGGACGCGAACATGGAGCCCGGTAAAGCAAGGCCCAAGAGGCACCAGCTCTCCCGCAGCTCTTCTTCCCTGACGCGACTGAAGCCTTGCCGAGAAAGCAGCGGCGAAGTGCTGTTCGCTCCAAGCCAAAGCCTCTGTGCAAGCACAGCATTCGCTGAGAAATGTTCTATGGGCTGCTGCTGCTTGCCTGAGCCCAGTCTCGCGGTGGGAGAAACCCGCAGAGAGCGAAAGCCTCATGGCCTGGGCATCTCCCCTGGGAAAGCACAGCGTTCCTTGGGAAATCAGAGTTGGGTTTGGGGATGCTGCTGCTGTAAGCCTGAGCTAGTCTCCGCAGCTTAGTTGAAGATACCCGCATGGAGCGAAATACCCTTTGCCCTAGCATCCCCTCTGCCTGAGAGAGAAGCCAAGTGTGGGGAAGTCGCTGCATGCCGACCCCGGAGAAGAGAAGGAGCCGTTGGCCTTGGGTTTGGGAAGCAGGATAGCCTGCCGTGGCACAAACAGCAGGCCGGTGGCAAGACAATGTCACCCGCTCCCTGTGTGGAGAGATGGAAGCCTGGATGCTAAGCAGACATGAGGGGACGACTAGGGCCGAGGTGCGTGCACCACTCCGAGGAAGGAGTCTGGGCAGAAGGCAGGCCTGTCCTGTGCCTCTGTTCCCAAGGGGACAGCATCTCCTTGGCCACCTGTCCCAAGGGCAGACTTGGGCTTGCCACCAGGTGCCATACCCGGAACTCGCAGAAACAACCCCATGGAGAAACGGTCAGTCAGATGACGTCTTCCACCAAGAAGTGGCAGCGATGTGAGTGGCAGGGGGTGTGCCGGTGAAAGAGTGGAGACAGTCCCCCACAGTTCCCCATCCCAGTGCACGGGCCGTGGGCAGGGATCCTGTGGCCTCCCCTCCTCTGTGGTCAAGGCACTGGCCTAGATCCCGAGTCTACCTGAGCGCCAGAGCAAAAGGCAAAGACTTACCTAGGACAAGAGATGGTAATAGGCATAGAGTGCCATGCTAGGCCACGCACGCTGCTGCAGGGTTGTGACTGTGTCTGCTTAGTTCCGGCATAGCAAGATGAATCCCGAGAGTGAACTTGGAGCCCGGGAAAGCAATTCCTAGAGGCACCAGCTCTCCCGCGGCTCTTCTTCCCTGCCGCGACAGAACGAACACCCAAAGCCTATCTTAGGAAGCAGCAGCGAAGTTCGGATCGTGCCAAGCTGAAAACCCCTTCGAAAGCATAGCAGTCACTGGGAAAACAGAGTCAGTTCTGAGGGCTGCTGTTCCTGCTTGCCTTAGCCTAGTATTCCCAGCAGGATGGGAGAAACCCGCATAGAGCGAAAGCGTCTTTGCCCTGGCATCCCCTCTGGGAAAGCACAGCAATCTTTGGCAAATCAGAGTCCGGTCTGAGGCATGCTCCTGTTGCCTGAGCTGGTCTCCTCAGCACGGTGTAATAAACCCACAGGGAGCAAAATGCTCTATGCCTGGGCATCCCCTCTGCCTGAGAGAGAAGCGCGGTTGCGCCTGTGGAAAGAGCCTTAAGGAAAGGGACACGTGTTTCAGTGCCGTCCCCAGGAGCATGTCTGTGGAAGGTGCAACACGCTGCCCGGGGACAACAGGAGCCATTGGCCTTCTGGTCTCGAAACGGTTGCGAAGCAGGAGAGCCGGCAATAAAGTATCACCCACTCCCAGTGCAGAGAGACAGAAGCCTGGTTGCTAAGGAGACAGGAGGTGATGAGTAGGGCAGGGCGCATGCTCCACTCTTAGGAAGGTGTCTGGGCAGAAAGCATGCCGGTCCTGAACCTCTGGGCCTAATGAGACAGTAGCTCCTTGGCCACCTGTCCCTGGGGCAGACACCCGCTAGCCACCAGGCGCCTACGCTGAACTCGCAGAAACAGCTCCCTGAGATAATGGTGAGTTAGATGCTGTCTTCCTCCAGGATGTGGAAGCTTGGAAGAGGCACGGAGTTTAAGAAGAAGGAGTGGGGACAATCCCCCAAAGCTCCCTATTAAGTGCACGGGTTTTAGGCAGGGATCCTGTCACCTAACCTTTCCTGTGGAAAAAGCACTGGCCTAGTCCAAGAATCCGCATGAGCGCCAGAGTAAAAGGCCAAGCAATGCCTACACTGGGAGATGGTAATGTGCATAGAGTTCCCTCCTAGGCTATGCAAGCTACTGCAGGGTTGTGGGTGTGTCTGCTTAGTTCGGCCTGGCAGGGTGAACCCAGAACGCGAACATGGAGCCCGGGAAAGCACACCCCAAGAGGCACCAGCTCTCCCGCGGCTCTTCTTCCCTGCCGCGACAGAGCGAACACACAAAGCCTTTCTTAGGAAGCGGCAGCGAAGTTCAGATCGTGGCAAGCTGAAAACCTCTTCGAAAGCATAGCAGTCGCTGGGAAATCAGAGTCGGTTCTGAGGGCTGCTGTTGCTGCTTGCCTTAGCCTAGTATTCCCAGCAGGATGGGAGAAACCCACATAGAGCGAAACACTCTTTGCCCTGGCATCCCGTCTGGGAAAGCACAGCATTCTTTGGGAACTCAGAGTCCAGTGAGCGCTGCTACTGTTTGCCTGAGCTGGTCTGGCCTAGACCGAGATTCCGCCTGAGCGCCAGAGTAAAAGGACAAGTGATGTCTACACTGGGAGATGGTAGTGTGCATAGAGTGCCATCCTAGGCTATGCACGCTACTGCAGGGTTGTGGCTGTGTCTGCTTAGTTCGGCCTGGCAGGGTGAACCTAGGACGCGAACATGGAGCCCGGTAAAGCAAGGCCCAAGAGGCACCAGCTCTCCCGCAGCTCTTCTTCCCTGACGCGACTGAAGCCTTGCCGAGAAAGCAGCGGCGAAGTGCTGTTCGCTCCAAGCCAAAGCCTCTGTGCAAGCACAGCATTCGCTGAGAAATGTTCTGTGGGCTGCTGCTGCTTGCCTGAGCCCAGTCTCGCGGTGGGAGAAACCCGCAGAGAGCGAAAGCCTCATGGCCTGGGCATCTCCCCTGGGAAAGCACAGCGTTCCTTGGGAAATCAGAGTTGGGTTTGGGGATGCTGCTGCTGTAAGCCTGAGCTAGTCTCCGCAGCTTAGTTGAAGATACCCGCATGGAGCGAAATACCCTTTGCCCTAGCATCCCCTCTGCCTGAGAGAGAAGCCAAGTGTGGGGAAGTCGCTGCATGCCGACCCCGGAGAAGAGAAGGAGCCGTTGGCCTTGGGTTTGGGAAGCAGGATAGCCTGCCGTGGCACAAACAGCAGGCCGGTGGCAAGACAATGTCACCCGCTCCCTGTGTGGAGAGATGGAAGCCTGGATGCTAAGCAGACATGAGGGGACGACTAGGGCCGAGGTGCGTGCACCACTCCGAGGAAGGAGTCTGGGCAGAAGGCAGGCCTGTCCTGTGCCTCTGTTCCCAAGGGGACAGCATCTCCTTGGCCACCTGTCCCAAGGGCAGACTTGGGCTTGCCACCAGGTGCCATACCCGGAACTCGCAGAAACAACCCCATGGAGAAACGGTCAGTCAGATGACGTCTTCCACCAAGAAGTGGCAGCGATGTGGGTGGCAGGGGGTGTGCCGGTGAAAGAGTGGAGACAGTCCCCCACAGTTCCCCATCCCAGTGCACGGGCCGTGGGCAGGGATCCTGTGGCCTCCCCTCCTCTGTGGCCAAGGCACTGGCCTAGATCCCGAGTCTACGTGAGTGCCAGAGCAAAAGGCAAAGACTTACCTAGGACAAGAGATGGTAATAGGCATAGAGTGCCATGCTAGGCCACGCACGCTGCTGCAGGGTTGTTACTGTGTCTGCTTAGTTCCGGCATAGCAAGGTGAACCCCGAGAGTGAACTTGGAGCCCGGGAAAGCAATTCCAAGAGGCACCAGCTCTCCCGCGGCTCTTCTTCCCTGCCGCGACAGAACGAACACCCAAAGCCTATCTTAGGAAGCAGCAGCGAAGTTCGGATCGTGCCAAGCTGAAAACCCCTTCGAAAGCATAGCAGTCACTGGGAAAAGAGAGTCAGTTCTGAGGGCTGCTGTTCCTGCTTGCCTTAGCCTAGTATTCCCAGCAGGATGGGAGAAACCCGCATAGAGCGAAAGCCTCTTTGCCCTGGCATCCCCTCTGGGAAAGCACAGCAATCTTTGGCAAATCAGAGTCCGGTCTGAGGCATGCTCCTGTTGCCTGAGCTGGTCTCCTCAGCACGGTGTAATAAACCCACAGGGAGCAAAATGCTCTATGCCTGGGCATCCCCTCTGCCTGAGAGAGAAGCGCTGTTGCGCCTGTGGAAAGAGCCTTAAGGAAAGGGACACGTGTTTCAGTGCCGTCCCCAGGAGCATGTCTGTGGAAGGTGCAACACGCTGCCCGGGGACAACAGGAGCCATTGGCCTTCTGGTCTCGAAACGGTTGCGAAGCAGGAGAGCCGGCAATAAAGTATCACCCACTCCCAGTGCAGAGAGACAGAAGCCTGGTTGCTAAGGAGACAGGAGGGCATGAGTAGGGCAGGGCGCATGCTCCACTCTTAGGAAGGGGTCTGGGCCGAAAGTATGCCTGTCCTGAACCTCTGGGCCTAAGGAGACAGCAGCTCCTTGGCCACCTGTCCCTGGGGCAGACACCCGCTAGCCACCAGGCGCCTACGCTGAACTCGCAGAAACAGCTCCCTGAGATAACGGTGAGTTAGATGCTGTCTTCCTCCAGGATGTGGAAGCTTGGATGAGGTACGGAGTTTCAGAAGAAGGAGTGGGGACAGTCCCCCAAAGCTCCCTATTCAGTGCACGGGCCGTGGGCAGGGATCTTGTCACCTCTCCTTTCCTGTGGGGAAAGCACTGGCCTAGTCCAAGAATCCACGTGAGTGCCAGAGTAAAAGGCCAAGCGATGCCTACACTGGGAGATGGTAATGTGCATAGAGTTCCCTCCTAGGCTATGCAAGCTACTGCAGGGTTGTGGGTGTGTCTGCTTAGTTAGGCCTGGCAGGGTGAACCAAGAACGCGAACATGGAGCCCGGGAAAGCAAGTCCCAAGAGGCACCAGCTCTCCCGCGGCTCTTCTTCCCTGCCTCGACAGAGCGACACCCAAAGCCTTTCTTAGGAAGCAGCAGCGAAGTTCGGATAGTGCCAAGCTGAAAACCTCTTCGAAAGCATAGCAGTCACTGGGAAAACAGAGTCAGTTCTGAGGGCTGCTGTTGCTGCTTGCCTTCGCCTAGTATTCCCAGCAGGATGGGAGAAACCCGCATAGAGCGAAAGCCTCTTTGCCCTGGCATCCCCTCTGGGAAAGCACAGCAATCTTTGGCAAATCAGAGTCCGGTCTGAGGCATGCTCCTGTTGCCTGAGCTGGTCTCCTCAGCACGGTGTAATAAACCCGCATGGAGCAAAATCCTCTATGCCTGGGCATCCCCTCTGCCTGAGAGAGAAGCGCGGTTGCGCCTGTGGAAAGAGCCTTAAGGAAAGGGACACGTGTTTCAGTGCCGTCCCCAGGAGCATGTCTGTGGAAGGTGCAGCACGCTGCCCGGGGACAACAGGAGCCATTGGCCTCCTGGTCTGGAAATGGTTGCGAAGTAGGAGAGCCGGCAATAAAGTATCACCCGCTCCCAGTGCAGAGAGACAGAAGCCTGGTTGCTAAGGAGACAGGAGGGGATGAGTAGGGCAGGGCGCATGCTCCACTCTTAGGAAGGGGTCTGGGCAGAAAGCATGCCGGTCCTGAACCTCTGGGCCTAATGAGACAGTAGCTCCTTGGCCACCTGTCCCTGGGGCAGACACCCGCTAGCCACCAGGCGCCTACGCTGAACTCGCAGAAACAGCTCCCTGAGATAATGGTGAGTTAGATGCTGTCTTCCTCCAGGATGTGGAAGCTTGGAAGAGGCACGGAGTTTAAGAAGAAGGAGTGGGGACAATCCCCCAAAGCTCCCTATTAAGTGCACGGGTTGTAGGCAGGGATCCTGTCACCTAACCTTTCCTGTGGAAAAAGCACTGGCCTAGTCCAAGAATCCGCGTGAGCGCCAGAGTAAAAGGCCAAGCGATGCCTACACTGGGAGATGGTAATGTGCATAGAGTTCCCTCCTAGGCTATGCAAGCTACTGCAGGGTTGTGGGTGTGTCTGCTTAGTTCGGCCTGGCAGGGTGAACCCAGAACGCGAACATGGAGCCCGGGAAAGCACTTCCCAAGAGGCACCAGCTCTCCCGCGGCTCTTCTTCCCTGCCGCGACAGAGCGAACACCCAAAGCCTTTCTTAGGAAGCGGCAGCGAAGTTCGGATCGTGGCAAGCTGAAAACCTCTTCGAAAGCATAGCAGTCGCTGGGAAATCAGAGTCGGTTCTGAGGGCTGCTGTTGCTGCTTGCCTTAGCCTAGTATTCCCAGCAGGATGGGAGAAACCCACATAGAGCGAAACACTCTTTGCCCTGGCATCCCGTCTGGGAAAGCACAGCATTCTTTGGGAACTCAGAGTCCAGTCTGAGCGCTGCTACAGTTTGCCTGAGCTGGTCTGGCCTAGACCGAGATTCCGCCTGAGCACCAGAGTAAAAGGACAAGTGATGTCTACACTGGGAGATGGTAGTGTGCATAGAGTGCCATCCTAGGCTATGCACGCTACTGCAGGGTTGTGGCTGTGTCTGCTTAGTTCGGCCTGGCAGGGTGAACCTAGGACGCGAACATGGAGCCCGGTAAAGCAAGGCCCAAGAGGCACCAGCTCTCCCGCAGCTCTTCTTCCCTGACGCGACTGAAGCCTTGCCGAGAAAGCAGCGGCGAAGTGCTGTTCGCTCCAAGCCAAAGCCTCTGTGCAAGCACAGCATTCGCTGAGAAATGTTCTGTGGGCTGCTGCTGCTTGCCTGAGCCCAGTCTCGCGGTGGGAGAAACCCGCAGAGAGCGAAAGCCTCATGGCCTGGGCATCTCCCCTGGGAAAGCACAGCGTTCCTTGGGAAATCAGAGTTGGGTTTGGGGATGCTGCTGCTGTAAGCCTGAGCTAGTCTCCGCAGCTTAGTTGAAGATACCCGCATGGAGCGAAATACCCTTTGCCCTAGCATCCCCTCTGCCTGAGAGAGAAGCCAAGTGTGGGGAAGTCGCTGCATGCCGACCCCGGAGAAGAGAAGGAGCCGTTGGCCTTGGGTTTGGGAAGCAGGATAGCCTGCCGTGGCACAAACAGCAGGCCGGTGGCAAGACAATGTCACCCGCTCCCTGTGTGGAGAGATGGAAGCCTGGATGCTAAGCAGACATGAGGGGACGACTAGGGCCGAGGTGCGTGCACCACTCCGAGGAAGGAGTCTGGGCAGAAGGCAGGCCTGTCCTGTGCCTCTGTTCCCAAGGGGACAGCATCTCCTTGGCCACCTGTCCCAAGGGCAGACTTGGGCTTGCCACCAGGTGCCATACCCGGAACTCGCAGAAACAACCCCATGGAGAAACGGTCAGTCAGATGACGTCTTCCACCAAGAAGTGGCAGCGATGTGGGTGGCAGGGGGTGTGCCGGTGAAAGAGTGGAGACAGTCCCCCACAGTTCCCCATCCCAGTGCACGGGCCGTGGGCAGGGATCCTGTGGCCTCCCCTCCTCTGTGGCCAAGGCACTGGCCTAGATCCCGAGTCTACGTGAGTGCCAGAGCAAAAGGCAAAGACTTACCTAGGACAAGAGATGGTAATAGGCATAGAGTGCCATGCTAGGCCACGCACGCTGCTGCAGGGTTGTTACTGTGTCTGCTTAGTTCCGGCATAGCAAGGTGAACCCCGAGAGTGAACTTGGAGCCCGGGAAAGCAATTCCAAGAGGCACCAGCTCTCCCGCGGCTCTTCTTCCCTGCCGCGACAGAACGAACACCCAAAGCCTATCTTAGGAAGCAGCAGCGAAGTTCGGATCGTGCCAAGCTGAAAACCCCTTCGAAAGCATAGCAGTCACTGGGAAAAGAGAGTCAGTTCTGAGGGCTGCTGTTCCTGCTTGCCTTAGCCTAGTATTCCCAGCAGGATGGGAGAAACCCGCATAGAGCGAAAGCCTCTTTGCCCTGGCATCCCCTCTGGGAAAGCACAGCAATCTTTGGCAAATCAGAGTCCGGTCTGAGGCATGCTCCTGTTGCCTGAGCTGGTCTCCTCAGCACGGTGTAATAAACCCACAGGGAGCAAAATGCTCTATGCCTGGGCATCCCCTCTGCCTGAGAGAGAAGCGCTGTTGCGCCTGTGGAAAGAGCCTTAAGGAAAGGGACACGTGTTTCAGTGCCGTCCCCAGGAGCATGTCTGTGGAAGGTGCAACACGCTGCCCGGGGACAACAGGAGCCATTGGCCTTCTGGTCTCGAAACGGTTGCGAAGCAGGAGAGCCGGCAATAAAGTATCACCCACTCCCAGTGCAGAGAGACAGAAGCCTGGTTGCTAAGGAGACAGGAGGGCATGAGTAGGGCAGGGCGCATGCTCCACTCTTAGGAAGGGGTCTGGGCCGAAAGTATGCCTGTCCTGAACCTCTGGGCCTAAGGAGACAGCAGCTCCTTGGCCACCTGTCCCTGGGGCAGACATGCGCTAGCCACCAGGCGCCTACGCTGAACTCGCAGAAACAGCTCCCTGAGATAACGGTGAGTTAGATGCTGTCTTCCTCCAGGATGTGGAAGCTTGGAAGAGGTACGGAGTTTCAGAAGAAGGAGTGGGGACAGTCCCCCAAAGCTCCCTATTCAGTGCACGGGCCGTGGGCAGGGATCTTGTCACCTCTCCTTTCCTGTGGGGAAAGCACTGGCCTAGTCCAAGAATCCACGTGAGTGCCAGAGTAAAAGGCCAAGCGATGCCTACACTGGGAGATGGTAATGTGCATAGAGTTCCCTCCAAGGCTATGCAAGCTACTGCAGGGTTGTGGGTGTGTCTGCTTAGTTAGGCCTGGCAGGGTGAACTTAGAACGCGAACATGGAGCCCGGGAAAGCAAGTCCCAAGAGGCACCAGCTCTCCCGCGGCTCTTCTTCCCTGCCTCGACAGAGCGACACCCAAAGCCTTTCTTAGGAAGCAGCAGCGAAGTTCGGATAGTGCCAAGCTGAAAACCTCTTCGAAAGCATAGCAGTCACTGGGAAAACAGAGTCAGTTCTGAGGGCTGCTGTTGCTGCTTGCCTTCGCCTAGTATTCCCAGCAGGATGGGAGAAACCCGCATAGAGCGAAAGCCTCTTTGCCCTGGCATCCCCTCTGGGAAAGCACAGCAATCTTTGGCAAATCAGAGTCTGGTCTGAGGCATGCTCCTGTTGCCTGAGCTGGTCTCCTCAGCACGGTGTAATAAACCAACAGGGAGCAAAATCCTCTATGCCTGGGCATCCCCTCTGCCTGAGAGAGAAGCGCGGTTGCGCCTGTGGAAAGAGCCTTAAGGAAAGGGACACGTGTTTCAGTGCCGTCCCCAGGAGCATGTCTGTGGAAGGTGCAACACGCTGCCCGGGGACAACAGGAGCCATTGGCCTTCTGGTCTCGAAACGGTTGCGAAGCAGGAGAGCCGGCAATAAAGTATCACCCACTCCCAGTGCAGAGAGACAGAAGCCTGGTTGCTAAGGAGACAGGAGGGCATGAGTAGGGCAGGGCGCATGCTCCACTCTTAGGAAGGGGTCTGGGCCGAAAGTATGCCTGTCCTGAACCTCTGGGCCTAAGGAGACAGCAGCTCCTTGGCCACCTGTCCCTGGGGCAGACACCCGCTAGCCACCAGGCGCCTACGCTGAACTCGCAGAAACAGCTCCCTGAGATAACGGTGAGTTAGATGCTGTCTTCCTCCAGGATGTGGAAGCTTGGATGAGGTACGGAGTTTCAGAAGAAGGAGTGGGGACAGTCCCCCAAAGCTCCCTATTCAGTGCACGGGCCGTGGGCAGGGATCTTGTCACCTCTCCTTTCCTGTGGGGAAAGCACTGGCCTAGTCCAAGAATCCACGTGAGTGCCAGAGTAAAAGGCCAAGCGATGCCTACACTGGGAGATGGTAATGTGCATAGAGTTCCCTCCTAGGCTATGCAAGCTACTGCAGGGTTGTGGGTGTGTCTGCTTAGTTAGGCCTGGCAGGGTGAACCAAGAACGCGAACATGGAGCCCGGGAAAGCAAGTCCCAAGAGGCACCAGCTCTCCCGCGGCTCTTCTTCCCTGCCTCGACAGAGCGACACCCAAAGCCTTTCTTAGGAAGCAGCAGCGAAGTTCGGATAGTGCCAAGCTGAAAACCTCTTCGAAAGCATAGCAGTCACTGGGAAAACAGAGTCAGTTCTGAGGGCTGCTGTTGCTGCTTGCCTTCGCCTAGTATTCCCAGCAGGATGGGAGAAACCCGCATAGAGCGAAAGCCTCTTTGCCCTGGCATCCCCTCTGGGAAAGCACAGCAATCTTTGGCAAATCAGAGTCCGGTCTGAGGCATGCTCCTGTTGCCTGAGCTGGTCTCCTCAGCACGGTGTAATAAACCCGCATGGAGCAAAATCCTCTATGCCTGGGCATCCCCTCTGCCTGAGAGAGAAGCGCGGTTGCGCCTGTGGAAAGAGCCTTAAGGAAAGGGACACGTGTTTCAGTGCCGTCCCCAGGAGCATGTCTGTGGAAGGTGCAGCACGCTGCCCGGGGACAACAGGAGCCATTGGCCTCCTGGTCTGGAAATGGTTGCGAAGTAGGAGAGCCGGCAATAAAGTATCACCCGCTCCCAGTGCAGAGAGACAGAAGCCTGGTTGCTAAGGAGACAGGAGGGGATGAGTAGGGCAGGGCGCATGCTCCACTCTTAGGAAGGGGTCTGGGCAGAAAGCATGCCGGTCCTGAACCTCTGGGCCTAATGAGACAGTAGCTCCTTGGCCACCTGTCCCTGGGGCAGACACCCGCTAGCCACCAGGCGCCTACGCTGAACTCGCAGAAACAGCTCCCTGAGATAATGGTGAGTTAGATGCTGTCTTCCTCCAGGATGTGGAAGCTTGGAAGAGGCACGGAGTTTAAGAAGAAGGAGTGGGGACAATCCCCCAAAGCTCCCTATTAAGTGCACGGGTTGTAGGCAGGGATCCTGTCACCTAACCTTTCCTGTGGAAAAAGCACTGGCCTAGTCCAAGAATCCGCGTGAGCGCCAGAGTAAAAGGCCAAGCGATGCCTACACTGGGAGATGGTAATGTGCATAGAGTTCCCTCCTAGGCTATGCAAGCTACTGCAGGGTTGTGGGTGTGTCTGCTTAGTTCGGCCTGGCAGGGTGAACCCAGAACGCGAACATGGAGCCCGGGAAAGCACTTCCCAAGAGGCACCAGCTCTCCCGCGGCTCTTCTTCCCTGCCGCGACAGAGCGAACACCCAAAGCCTTTCTTAGGAAGCGGCAGCGAAGTTCGGATCGTGGCAAGCTGAAAACCTCTTCGAAAGCATAGCAGTCGCTGGGAAATCAGAGTCGGTTCTGAGGGCTGCTGTTGCTGCTTGCCTTAGCCTAGTATTCCCAGCAGGATGGGAGAAACCCACATAGAGCGAAACACTCTTTGCCCTGGCATCCCGTCTGGGAAAGCACAGCATTCTTTGGGAACTCAGAGTCCAGTCTGAGCGCTGCTACAGTTTGCCTGAGCTGGTCTGGCCTAGACCGAGATTCCGCCTGAGCACCAGAGTAAAAGGACAAGTGATGTCTACACTGGGAGATGGTAGTGTGCATAGAGTGCCATCCTAGGCTATGCACGCTACTGCAGGGTTGTGGCTGTGTCTGCTTAGTTCGGCCTGGCAGGGTGAACCTAGGACGCGAACATGGAGCCCGGTAAAGCAAGGCCCAAGAGGCACCAGCTCTCCCGCAGCTCTTCTTCCATGACGCGACTGAAGCCTTGCCGAGAAAGCAGCGGCGAAGTGCTGTTCGCTCCAAGCCAAAGCCTCTGTGCAAGCACAGCATTCGCTGAGAAATGTTCTGTGGGCTGCTGCTGCTTGCCTGAGCCCAGTCTCGCGGTGGGAGAAACCCGCAGAGAGCGAAAGCCTCATGGCCTGGGCATCTCCCCTGGGAAAGCACAGCGTTCCTTGGGAAATCAGAGTTGGGTTTGGGGATGCTGCTGCTGTAAGCCTGAGCTAGTCTCCGCAGCTTAGTTGAAGATACCCGCATGGAGCGAAATACCCTTTGCCCTAGCATCCCCTCTGCCTGAGAGAGAAGCCAAGTGTGGGGAAGTCGCTGCATGCCGACCCCGGAGAAGAGAAGGAGCCGTTGGCCTTGGGTTTGGGAAGCAGGATAGCCTGCCGTGGCACAAACAGCAGGCCGGTGGCAAGACAATGTCACCCGCTCCCTGTGTGGAGAGATGGAAGCCTGGATGCTAAGCAGACATGAGGGGACGACTAGGGCCGAGGTGCGTGCACCACTCCGAGGAAGGAGTCTGGGCAGAAGGCAGGCCTGTCCTGTGCCTCTGTTCCCAAGGGGACAGCATCTCCTTGGCCACCTGTCCCAAGGGCAGACTTGGGCTTGCCACCAGGTGCCATACCCGGAACTCGCAGAAACAACCCCATGGAGAAACGGTCAGTCAGATGACGTCTTCCACCAAGAAGTGGCAGCGATGTGAGTGGCAGGGGGTGTGCCGGTGAAAGAGTGGAGACAGTCCCCCACAGTTCCCCATCCCAGTGCACGGGCCGTGGGCAGGGATCCTGTGGCCTCCCCTCCTCTGTGGTCAAGGCACTGGCCTAGATCCGGAGTCTACCTGAGCGCCAGAGCAAAAGGCAAAGACTTACCTAGGACAAGAGATGGTAATAGGCATAGAGTGCCATGCTAGGCCACGCACGCTGCTGCAGGATTGTGACTGTGTCTGCTTAGTTCCGGCATAGCAAGATGAATCCCGAGAGTGAACTTGGAGCCCGGGAAAGCAATTCCAAGAGGCACCAGCTCTCCCGCGGCTCTTCTTCCCTGCCGCGACAGAACGAACACCCAAAGCCTATCTTAGGAAGCAGCAGCGAAGTTCGGATCGTGCCAAGCTGAAAACCCCTTCGAAAGCATAGCAGTCACTGGGAAAACAGAGTCAGTTCTGAGGGCTGCTGTTCCTGCTTGCCTTAGCCTAGTATTCCCAGCAGGATGGGAGAAACCCGCATAGAGCGAAAGCCTCTTTGCCCTGGCATCCCCTCTGGGAAAGCACAGCAATCTTTGGCAAATCAGAGTCCGGTCTGAGGCATGCTCCTGTTGCCTGAGCTGGTCTCCTCAGCACGGTGTAATAAACCCACAGGGAGCAAAATGCTCTATGCCTGGGCATCCCCTCTGCCTGAGAGAGAAGCGCGGTTGCGCCTGTGGAAAGAGCCTTAAGGAAAGGGACACGTGTTTCAGTGCCGTCCCCAGGAGCATGTCTGTGGAAGGTGCAACACGCTGCCCGGGGACAACAGGAGCCATTGGCCTTCTGGTCTCGAAACGGTTGCGAAGCAGGAGAGCCGGCAATAAAGTATCACCCACTCCCAGTGCAGAGAGACAGAAGCCTGGTTGCTAAGGAGACAGGAGGTGATGAGTAGGGCAGGGCGCATGCTCCACTCTTAGGAAGGTGTCTGGGCAGAAAGCATGCCGGTCCTGAACCTCTGGGCCTAATGAGACAGTAGCTCCTTGGCCACCTGTCCCTGGGGCAGACACCCGCTAGCCACCAGGCGCCTACGCTGAACTCGCAGAAACAGCTCCCTGAGATAATGGTGAGTTAGATGCTGTCTTCCTCCAGGATGTGGAAGCTTGGAAGAGGCACGGAGTTTAAGAAGAAGGAGTGGGGACAATCCCCCAAAGCTCCCTATTAAGTGCACGGGTTTTAGGCAGGGATCCTGTCACCTAACCTTTCCTGTGGAAAAAGCACTGGCCTAGTCCAAGAATCCGCATGAGCGCCAGAGTAAAAGGCCAAGCAATGCCTACACTGGGAGATGGTAATGTGCATAGAGTTCCCTCCTAGGCTATGCAAGCTACTGCAGGGTTGTGGGTGTGTCTGCTTAGTTCGGCCTGGCAGGGTGAACCCAGAACGCGAACATGGAGCCCGGGAAAGCACTTCCCAAGAGGCACCAGCTCTCCCACGGCTCTTCTTCCCTGCCGCGACAGAGCGAACACACAAAGCCTTTCTTAGGAAGCGGCAGCGAAGTTCAGATCGTGGCAAGCTGAAAACCTCTTCGAAAGCATAGCAGTCGCTGGGAAATCAGAGTCGGTTCTGAGGGCTGCTGTTGCTGCTTGCCTTAGCCTAGTATTCCCAGCAGGATGGGAGAAACCCACATAGAGCGAAACACTCTTTGCCCTGGCATCCCGTCTGGGAAAGCACAGCATTCTTTGGGAACTCAGAGTCCAGTGAGCGCTGCTACTGTTTGCCTGAGCTGGTCTGGCCTAGACCGAGATTCCGCCTGAGCGCCAGAGTAAAAGGACAAGTGATGTCTACACTGGGAGATGGTAGTGTGCATAGAGTGCCATCCTAGGCTATGCACGCTACTGCAGGGTTGTGGCTGTGTCTGCTTAGTTCGGCCTGGCAGGGTGAACCTAGGACGCGAACATGGAGCCCGGTAAAGCAAGGCCCAAGAGGCACCAGCTCTCCCGCAGCTCTTCTTCCCTGACGCGACTGAAGCCTTGCCGAGAAAGCAGCGGCGAAGTGCTGTTCGCTCCAAGCCAAAGCCTCTGTGCAAGCACAGCATTCGCTGAGAAATGTTCTGTGGGCTGCTGCTGCTTGCCTGAGCCCAGTCTCGCGGTGGGAGAAACCCGCAGAGAGCGAAAGCCTCATGGCCTGGGCATCTCCCCTGGGAAAGCACAGCGTTCCTTGGGAAATCAGAGTTGGGTTTGGGGATGCTGCTGCTGTAAGCCTGAGCTAGTCTCCGCAGCTTAGTTGAAGATACCCGCATGGAGCGAAATACCCTTTGCCCTAGCATCCCCTCTGCCTGAGAGAGAAGCCAAGTGTGGGGAAGTCGCTGCATGCCGACCCCGGAGAAGAGAAGGAGCCGTTGGCCTTGGGTTTGGGAAGCAGGATAGCCTGCCGTGGCACAAACAGCAGGCCGGTGGCAAGACAATGTCACCCGCTCCCTGTGTGGAGAGATGGAAGCCTGGATGCTAAGCAGACATGAGGGGACGACTAGGGCCGAGGTGCGTGCACCACTCCGAGGAAGGAGTCTGGGCAGAAGGCAGGCCTGTCCTGTGCCTCTGTTCCCAAGGGGACAGCATCTCCTTGGCCACCTGTCCCAAGGGCAGACTTGGGCTTGCCACCAGGTGCCATACCCGGAACTCGCAGAAACAACCCCATGGAGAAACGGTCAGTCAGATGACGTCTTCCACCAAGAAGTGGCAGCGATGTGAGTGGCAGGGGGTGTGCCGGTGAAAGAGTGGAGACAGTCCCCCACAGTTCCCCATCCCAGTGCACGGGCCGTGGGCAGGGATCCTGTGGCCTCCCCTCCTCTGTGGTCAAGGCACTGGCCTAGATCCGGAGTCTACCTGAGCGCCAGAGCAAAAGGCAAAGACTTACCTAGGACAAGAGATGGTAATAGGCATAGAGTGCCATGCTAGGCCACGCACGCTGCTGCAGGGTTGTGACTGTGTCTGCTTAGTTCCGGCATAGCAAGGTGAACCCCGAGAGTGAACTTGGAGCCCGGGAAAGCAATTCCAAGAGGCACCAGCTCTCCCGCGGCTCTTCTTCCCTGCCGCGACAGAACGAACACCCAAAGCCTATCTTAGGAAGCAGCAGCGAAGCTCGGATCGTGCCAAGCTGAAAACCCCTTCGAAAGCATAGCAGTCACTGGGAAAACAGAGTCAGTTCTGAGGGCTGCTGTTCCTGCTTGCCTTAGCCTAGTATTCCCAGCAGGATGGGAGAAACCCGCATAGAGCGAAAGCCTCTTTGCCCTGGCATCCCCTCTGGGAAAGCACAGCAATCTTTGGCAAATCAGAGTCCGGTCTGAGGCATGCTCCTGTTGCCTGAGCTGGTCTCCTCAGCACGGTGTAATAAACCCACAGGGAGCAAAATGCTCTATGCCTGGGCATCCCCTCTGCCTGAGAGAGAAGCGCTGTTGCGCCTGTGGAAAGAGCCTTAAGGAAAGGGACACGTGTTTCAGTGCCGTCCCCAGGAGCATGTCTGTGGAAGGTGCAACACGCTGCCCGGGGACAACAGGAGCCATTGGCCTTCTGGTCTCGAAACGGTTGCGAAGCAGGAGAGCCGGCAATAAAGTATCACCCACTCCCAGTGCAGAGAGACAGAAGCCTGGTTGCTAAGGAGACAGGAGGGCATGAGTAGGGCAGGGCGCATGCTCCACTCTTAGGAAGGGGTCTGGGCCGAAAGTATGCCTGTCCTGAACCTCTGGGCCTAAGGAGACAGCAGCTCCTTGGCCACCTGTCCCTGGGGCAGACATGCGCTAGCCACCAGGCGCCTACGCTGAACTCGCAGAAACAGCTCCCTGAGATAACGGTGAGTTAGATGCTGTCTTCCTCCAGGATGTGGAAGCTTGGAAGAGGTACGGAGTTTCAGAAGAAGGAGTGGGGACAGTCCCCCAAAGCTCCCTATTCAGTGCACGGGCCGTGGGCAGGGATCTTGTCACCTCTCCTTTCCTGTGGGGAAAGCACTGGCCTAGTCCAAGAATCCACGTGAGTGCCAGAGTAAAAGGCCAAGCGATGCCTACACTGGGAGATGGTAATGTGCATAGAGTTCCCTCCAAGGCTATGCAAGCTACTGCAGGGTTGTGGGTGTGTCTGCTTAGTTAGGCCTGGCAGGGTGAACTTAGAACGCGAACATGGAGCCCGGGAAAGCAAGTCCCAAGAGGCACCAGCTCTCCCGCGGCTCTTCTTCCCTGCCTCGACAGAGCGACACCCAAAGCCTTTCTTAGGAAGCAGCAGCGAAGTTCGGATAGTGCCAAGCTGAAAACCTCTTCGAAAGCATAGCAGTCACTGGGAAAACAGAGTCAGTTCTGAGGGCTGCTGTTCCTGCTTGCCTTAGCCTAGTATTCCCAGCAGGATGGGAGAAACCCGCATAGAGCGAAAGCCTCTTTGCCCTGGCATCCCCTCTGGGAAAGCACAGCAATCTTTGGCAAATCAGAGTCCGGTCTGAGGCATGCTCCTGTTGCCTGAGCTGGTCTCCTCAGCACGGTGTAATAAACCAACAGGGAGCAAAATCCTCTATGCCTGGGCATCCCCTCTGCCTGAGAGAGAAGCGCGGTTGCGCCTGTGGAAAGAGCCTTAAGGAAAGGGACACGTGTTTCAGTGCCGTCCCCAGGAGCATGTCTGTGGAAGGTGCAACACGCTGCCCGGGGACAACAGGAGCCATTGGCCTTCTGGTCTCGAAACGGTTGCGAAGCAGGAGAGCCGGCAATAAAGTATCACCCACTCCCAGTGCAGAGAGACAGAAGCCTGGTTGCTAAGGAGACAGGAGGGCATGAGTAGGGCAGGGCGCATGCTCCACTCTTAGGAAGGGGTCTGGGCCGAAAGTATGCCTGTCCTGAACCTCTGGGCCTAAGGAGACAGCAGCTCCTTGGCCACCTGTCCCTGGGGCAGACATGCGCTAGCCACCAGGCGCCTACGCTGAACTCGCAGAAACAGCTCCCTGAGATAACGGTGAGTTAGATGCTGTCTTCCTCCAGGATGTGGAAGCTTGGAAGAGGTACGGAGTTTCAGAAGAAGGAGTGGGGACAGTCCCCCAAAGCTCCCTATTCAGTGCACGGGCCGTGGGCAGGGATCTTGTCACCTCTCCTTTCCTGTGGGGAAAGCACTGGCCTAGTCCAAGAATCCACGTGAGTGCCAGAGTAAAAGGCCAAGCGATGCCTACACTGGGAGATGGTAATGTGCATAGAGTTCCCTCCAAGGCTATGCAAGCTACTGCAGGGTTGTGGGTGTGTCTGCTTAGTTAGGCCTGGCAGGGTGAACTTAGAACGCGAACATGGAGCCCGGGAAAGCAAGTCCCAAGAGGCACCAGCTCTCCCGCGGCTCTTCTTCCCTGCCTCGACAGAGCGACACCCAAAGCCTTTCTTAGGAAGCAGCAGCGAAGTTCGGATAGTGCCAAGCTGAAAACCTCTTCGAAAGCATAGCAGTCACTGGGAAAACAGAGTCAGTTCTGAGGGCTGCTGTTGCTGCTTGCCTTCGCCTAGTATTCCCAGCAGGATGGGAGAAACCCGCATAGAGCGAAAGCCTCTTTGCCCTGGCATCCCCTCTGGGAAAGCACAGCAATCTTTGGCAAATCAGAGTCTGGTCTGAGGCATGCTCCTGTTGCCTGAGCTGGTCTCCTCAGCACGGTGTAATAAACCAACAGGGAGCAAAATCCTCTATGCCTGGGCATCCCCTCTGCCTGAGAGAGAAGCGCGGTTGCGCCTGTGGAAAGAGCCTTAAGGAAAGGGACACGTGTTTCAGTGCCGTCCCCAGGAGCATGTCTGTGGAAGGTGCAACACGCTGCCCGGGGACAACAGGAGCCATTGGCCTTCTGGTCTCGAAACGGTTGCGAAGCAGGAGAGCCGGCAATAAAGTATCACCCACTCCCAGTGCAGAGAGACAGAAGCCTGGTTGCTAAGGAGACAGGAGGGCATGAGTAGGGCAGGGCGCATGCTCCACTCTTAGGAAGGGGTCTGGGCCGAAAGTATGCCTGTCCTGAACCTCTGGGCCTAAGGAGACAGCAGCTCCTTGGCCACCTGTCCCTGGGGCAGACACCCGCTAGCCACCAGGCGCCTACGCTGAACTCGCAGAAACAGCTCCCTGAGATAACGGTGAGTTAGATGCTGTCTTCCTCCAGGATGTGGAAGCTTGGATGAGGTACGGAGTTTCAGAAGAAGGAGTGGGGACAGTCCCCCAAAGCTCCCTATTCAGTGCACGGGCCGTGGGCAGGGATCTTGTCACCTCTCCTTTCCTGTGGGGAAAGCACTGGCCTAGTCCAAGAATCCACGTGAGTGCCAGAGTAAAAGGCCAAGCGATGCCTACACTGGGAGATGGTAATGTGCATAGAGTTCCCTCCTAGGCTATGCAAGCTACGGCAGGGTTGTGGGTGTGTCTGCTTAGTTAGGCCTGGCAGGGTGAACCAAGAACGCGAACATGGAGCCCGGGAAAGCAAGTCCCAAGAGGCACCAGCTCTCCCGCGGCTCTTCTTCCCTGCCTCGACAGAGCGACACCCAAAGCCTTTCTTAGGAAGCAGCAGCGAAGTTCGGATAGTGCCAAGCTGAAAACCTCTTCGAAAGCATAGCAGTCACTGGGAAAACAGAGTCAGTTCTGAGGGCTGCTGTTGCTGCTTGCCTTCGCCTAGTATTCCCAGCAGGATGGGAGAAACCCGCATAGAGCGAAAGCCTCTTTGCCCTGGCATCCCCTCTGGGAAAGCACAGCAATCTTTGGCAAATCAGAGTCCGGTCTGAGGCATGCTCCTGTTGCCTGAGCTGGTCTCCTCAGCACGGTGTAATAAACCCGCATGGAGCAAAATCCTCTATGCCTGGGCATCCCCTCTGCCTGAGAGAGAAGCGCGGTTGCGCCTGTGGAAAGAGCCTTAAGGAAAGGGACACGTGTTTCAGTGCCGTCCCCAGGAGCATGTCTGTGGAAGGTGCAGCACGCTGCCCGGGGACAACAGGAGCCATTGGCCTCCTGGTCTGGAAATGGTTGCGAAGTAGGAGAGCCGGCAATAAAGTATCACCCGCTCCAAGTGCAGAGAGACAGAAGCCTGGTTGCTAAGGAGACAGGAGGGGATGAGTAGGGCAGGGCGCATGCTCCACTCTTAGGAAGGGGTCTGGGCAGAAAGCATGCCGGTCCTGAACCTCTGGGCCTAATGAGACAGTAGCTCCTTGGCCACCTGTCCCTGGGGCAGACACCCGCTAGCCACCAGGCGCCTACGCTGAACTCGCAGAAACAGCTCCCTGAGATAATGGTGAGTTAGATGCTGTCTTCCTCCAGGATGTGGAAGCTTGGAAGAGGCACGGAGTTTAAGAAGAAGGAGTGGGGACAATCCCCCAAAGCTCCCTATTAAGTGCACGGGTTGTAGGCAGGGATCCTGTCACCTAACCTTTCCTGTGGAAAAAGCACTGGCCTAGTCCAAGAATCCGCGTGAGCGCCAGAGTAAAAGGCCAAGCGATGCCTACACTGGGAGATGGTAATGTGCATAGAGTTCCCTCCTAGGCTATGCAAGCTACTGCAGGGTTGTGGGTGTGTCTGCTTAGTTCGGCCTGGCAGGGTGAACCCAGAACGCGAACATGGAGCCCGGGAAAGCACTTCCCAAGAGGCACCAGCTCTCCCGCGGCTCTTCTTCCCTGCCGCGACAGAGCGAACACCCAAAGCCTTTCTTAGGAAGCGGCAGCGAAGTTCGGATCGTGGCAAGCTGAAAACCTCTTCGAAAGCATAGCAGTCGCTGGGAAATCAGAGTCGGTTCTGAGGGCTGCTGTTGCTGCTTGCCTTAGCCTAGTATTCCCAGCAGGATGGGAGAAACCCACATAGAGCGAAACACTCTTTGCCCTGGCATCCCGTCTGGGAAAGCACAGCATTCTTTGGGAACTCAGAGTCCAGTCTCAGCGCTGCTACAGTTTGCCTGAGCTGGTCTGGCCTAGACCGAGATTCCGCCTGAGCGCCAGAGTAAAAGGACAAGTGATGTCTACACTGGGAGATGGTAGTGTGCATAGAGTGCCATCCTAGGCTATGCACGCTACTGCAGGGTTGTGGCTGTGTCTGCTTAGTTCGGCCTGGCAGGGTGAACCTAGGACGCGAACATGGAGCCCGGTAAAGCAAGGCCCAAGAGGCACCAGCTCTCCCGCAGCCTTTCTTCCCTGACGCGACTGAAGCCTTGCCGAGAAAGCAGCGGCGAAGTGCTGTTCGCTCCAAGCCAAAGCCTCTGTGCAAGCACAGCATTCGCTGAGAAATGTTCTGTGGGCTGCTGCTGCTTGCCTGAGCCCAGTCTCGCGGTGGGAGAAACCCGCAGAGAGCGAAAGCCTCATGGCCTGGGCATCTCCCCTGGGAAAGCACAGCGTTCCTTGGGAAATCAGAGTTGGGTTTGGGGATGCTGCTGCTGTAAGCCTGAGCTAGTCTCCGCAGCTTAGTTGAAGATACCCGCATGGAGCGAAATACCCTTTGCCCTAGCATCCCCTCTGCCTGAGAGAGAAGCCAAGTGTGGGGAAGTCGCTGCATGCCGACCCCGGAGAAGAGAAGGAGCCGTTGGCCTTGGGTTTGGGAAGCAGGATAGCCTGCCGTGGCACAAACAGCAGGCCGGTGGCAAGACAATGTCACCCGCTCCCTGTGTGGAGAGATGGAAGCCTGGATGCTAAGCAGACATGAGGGGACGACTAGGGCCGAGGTGCGTGCACCACTCCGAGGAAGGAGTCTGGGCAGAAGGCAGGCCTGTCCTGTGCCTCTGTTCCCAAGGGGACAGCATCTCCTTGGCCACCTGTCCCAAGGGCAGACTTGGGCTTGCCACCAGGTGCCATACCCGGAACTCGCAGAAACAACCCCATGGAGAAACGGTCAGTCAGATGACGTCTTCCACCAAGAAGTGACAGCGATGTGGGTGGCAGGGGGTGTGCCGGTGAAAGAGTGGAGACAGTCCCCCACAGTTCCCCATCCCAGTGCACGGGCCGTGGGCAGGGATCCTGTGGCCTCCCCTCCTCTGTGGTCAAGGCACTGGCCTAGATCCCGAGTCTACCTGAGCGCCAGAGCAAAAGGCAAAGACTTACCTAGGACAAGAGATGGTAATAGGCATAGAGTGCCATGCTAGGCCACGCACCATGCTGCAGGGTTGTGACTGTGTCTGCTTAGTTCCGGCATAGCAAGGTAAACCCCGAGAGTGAACTTGGAGCCCGGGAAAGCAATTCCAAGAGGCACCAGCTCTCCCGCGGCTCTTCTTCCCTGCCGCGACTGAACGAACACCCAAAGCCTATCTTAGGAAACAGCAGCGAAGCTCGGATCGTGCCAAGCTGAAAACCCCTTCGAAAGCATAGCAGTCACTGGGAAAACAGAGTCAGTTCTGAGGGCTGCTGTTCCTGCTTGCCTTAGCCTAGTATTCCCAGCAGGATGGGAGAAACCCGCATAGAGCGAAAGCCTCTTTGCCCTGGCATCCCCTCTGGGAAAGCACAGCAATCTTTGGCAAATCAGAGTCCGGTCTGAGGCATGCTCCTGTTGCCTGAGCTGGTCTCCTCAGCACGGTGTAATAAACCCACAGGGAGCAAAATGCTCTATGCCTGGGCATCCCCTCTGCCTGAGAGAGAAGCGCGGTTGCGCCTGTGGAAAGAGCCTTAAGGAAAGGGACACGTGTTTCAGTGCCGTCCCCAGGAGCATGTCTGTGGAAGGTGCAACACGCTGCCCGGGGACAACAGGAGCCATTGGCCTTCTGGTCTGGAAACGGTTGCGAAGCAGGAGAGCCGGCAATAAAGTATCACCCACTCCCAGTGCAGAGAGACAGAAGCCTGGTTGCTAAGGAGACAGGAGGGCATGAGTAGGGCACGGCGCATGCTCCACTCTTAGGAAGGGGTCTGGGCCGAAAGTATGCCTGTCCTGAACCTCTGGGCCTAAGGAGACAGCAGCTCCTTGGCCACCTGTCCCTGGGGCAGACATGCGCTAGCCACCAGGCGCCTACGCTGAACTCGCAGAAACAGCTCCCTGAGATAACGGTGAGTTAGATGCTGTCTTCCTCCAGGATGTGGAAGCTTGGAAGAGGTACGGAGTTTCAGAAGAAGGAGTGGGGACAGTCCCCCAAAGCTCCCTATTCAGTGCACGGGCCGTGGGCAGGGATCTTGTCACCTCTCCTTTCCTGTGGGGAAAGCACTGGCCTAGTCCAAGAATCCACGTGAGCGCCAGAGTAAAAGGCCAAGCGATGCCTACACTGGGAGATGGTAATGTGCATAGAGTTCCCTCCTAGGCTATGCAAGCTACTGCAGGGTTGTGGGTGTGTCTGCTTAGTTCGGCCTGGCAGGGTGAACCCAGAACGCGAACATGGAGCCCGGGAAAGCACTTCCCAAGAGGCACCAGCTCTCCCGCGGCTCTTCTTCCCTGCCTCGACAGAGCGAACACCCAAAGCCTTTCTTAGGAAGCAGCAGCGAAGTTCGGATCGTGGCAAGCTGAAAACCTCTTCGAAAGCATAGCAGTCGCTGGGAAATCAGAGTCGGTTCTGAGGGCTGCTGTTGCTGCTTGCCTTAGCCTAGTATTCCCAGCAGGATGGGAGAAACCCACATAGAGCGAAACACTCTTTGCCCTGGCATCCCGTCTGGGAAAGCACAGCATTCTTTGGGAACTCAGAGTCCAGTCTGAGCGCTGCTACTGTTTGCCTGAGCTGGTCTGGCCTAGACCGAGATTCCGCCTGAGCGCCAGAGTAAAAGGACAAGTGATGTCTACACTGGGAGATGGTAGTGTGCATAGAGTGCCATCCTAGGCTATGCACGCTACTGCAGGGTTGTGGCTGTGTCTGCTTAGTTCGGCCTGGCAGGGTGAACCTAGGACGCGAACATGGAGCCCGGTAAAGCAAGGCCCAAGAGGCACCAGCTCTCCCGCAGCCTTTCTTCCCTGACGCGACTGAAGCCTTGCCGAGAAAGCAGCGGCGAAGTGCTGTTCGCTCCAAGCCAAAGGCTCTATGCAAGCACAGCATTCGCTGAGAAATGTTCTGTGGGCTGCTGCTGCTTGCCTGAGCCCAGTCTCGTGGTGGGAGAAACCCGCAGAGAGCGAAAGCCTCATGGCCTGGGCATCTCCCCTGGGAAAGCACAGCGTTCCTTGGGAAATCAGAGTTGGGTTTGGGGATGCTGCTGCTGTAAGCCTGAGCTAGTCTCCGCAGCTTAGTTGAAGATACCCGCATGGAGCGAAATACCCTTTGCCCTAGCATCCCCTCTGCCTGAGAGAGAAGCCAAGTGTGGGGAAGTCGCTGCATGCCGACCCCGGAGAAGAGAAGGAGCCTTTGGCCTTGGGTTTGGGAAGCAGGATAGCCTGCCGTGGCACAAACAGCAGGCCGGTGGCAAGACAATGTCACCCGCTCCCTGTGTGGAGAGATGGAAGCCTGGATGCTAAGCAGACATGAGGGGACGACTAGGGCCGAGGTGCGTGCACCACTCCGAGGAAGGAGTCTGGGCAGAAGGCAGGCCTGTTCTGTGCCTCTGTTCCCAAGGGGACAGCATCTCCTTGGCCACCTGTCCCAAGGGCAGACTTGGGCTTGCCACCAGGTGCCATACCCGGAACTCGCAGAAACAACCCCATGGAGAAACGGTCAGTCAGATGACGTCTTCCACCAAGAAGTGGCAGCGATGTGGGTGGCAGGGGGTGTGCCGGTGAAAGAGTGGAGACAGTCCCCCACAGTTCCCCAACCCAGTGCACGGGCCGTGGGCAGGGATCCTGTGGCCTCCCCTCCTCTGTGGTCAAGGCACTGGCCTAGATCCCGAGTCTACCTGAGCGCCAGAGCAAAAGGCAAAGACTTACCTAGGACAAGAGATGGTAATAGGCATAGAGTGCCATGATAGGCCACGCACCATGATGCAGGGTTGTGACTGTGTCTGCTTAGTTCCGGCATAGCAAGGTGAACCCCGAGAGTGAACTTGGAGCCCGGGAAAGCAATTCCAAGAGGCACCAGCTCTCCCGCGGCTCTTCTTCCCTGCCGCGACTGAACGAACACCCAAAGCCTATCTTAGGAAGCAGCAGCGAAGCTCGGATCGTGCCAAGCTGAAAACCCCTTCGAAAGCATAGCAGTCACTGGGAAAACAGAGTCAGTTCTGAGGGCTGCTGTTCCTGCTTGCCTTAGCCTAGTATTCCCAGCAGGATGGGAGAAACCCGCATAGAGCGAAAGCCTCTTTGCCCTGGCATCCCCTCTGGGAAAGCACAGCAATCTTTGGCAAATCAGAGTCCGGTCTGAGGCATGCTCCTGTTGCCTGAGCTGGTCTCCTCAGCACGGTGTAATAAACCCACAGGGAGCAAAATCCTCTATGCCTGGGCATCCCCTCTGCCTGAGAGAGAAGCGCGGTTGCACCTGTGGAAAGAGCCTTAAGGAAAGGGACACGTGTTTCAGTGCCGTCCCCAGGAGCATGTCTGTGGAAGGTGCAACACGCTGCCCGGGGACAACAGGAGCCATTGGCCTTCTGGTCTCGAAACGGTTGCGAAGCAGGAGAGCCGGCAATAAAGTATCACCCACTCCCAGTGCAGAGAGACAGAAGCCTGGTTGCTAAGGAGACAGGAGGGCATGAGTAGGGCAGGGCGCATGCTCCACTCTTAGGAAGGGGTCTGGGCCGAAAGTATGCCTGTCCTGAACCTCTGGGCCTAAGGAGACAGCAGCTCCTTGGCCACCTGTCCCTGGGGCAGACATGCGCTAGCCACCAGGCGCCTACGCTGAACTCGCAGAAACAGCTCCCTGAGATAACGGTGAGTTAGATGCTGTCTTCCTCCAGGATGTGGAAGCTTGGAAGAGGTACGGAGTTTCAGAAGAAGGAGTGGGGACAGTCCCCCAAAGCTCCCTATTCAGTGCACGGGCCGTGGGCAGGGATCTTGTCACCTCTCCTTTCCTGTGGGGAAAGCACTGGCCTAGTCCAAGAATCCACGTGAGCGCCAGAGTAAAAGGCCAAGCGATGCCTACACTGGGAGATGGTAATGTGCATAGAGTTCCCTCCTAGGCTATGCAAGCTACTGCAGGGTTGTGGGTGTGTCTGCTTAGGCCTGGCAGGGTGAACCTAGAACGCGAACATGGAGCCCGGGAAAGCAAGTCCCAAGAGGCAACAGCTCTCCCACGGCTCTTCTTCCCTGCCTCGACAAGCGACACCCAAAGCCTTTCTTAGGAAGCAGCAGCGAAGTTCGAATAGTGCCAAGCTGAAAACCTCTTCGAAAGCATAGCAGTCACTGGGAAAACAGAGTCAGTTCTGAGGGCTGCTGTTCCTGCTTGCCTTCGCCTAGTATTCCCAGCAGGATGGGAGTAACCCGCATAGAGCGAAAGCCTCTTTGCCCTGGCATCCCCTCTGGGAAAGCACAGCAATCTTTGGCAAATCAGAGTCCGGTCTGAGGCATGCTCCTGTTGCCTGAGCTGGTCTCCTCAGCACGGTGTAATAAACCCGCATGGAGCAAAATCCTCTATGCCTGGGCATCCCCTCTGCCTGAGAGAGAAACGCGGTTGCGCCTGTGGAAAGAGCCTTAAGGAAAGGGACACGTGTTTCAGTGCAGTCCCCAGGAGCATGTCTGTGGAAGGTGCAGCACGCTGCCCGGGGACAACAGGAGCCATTGGCCTCCTGGTCTGGAAACGGTAGCGAAGTAGGACAGCCGGCAATAAAGTATCACCCGCTCCCAGTGCACAGAGACAGAAGCCTGGTTGCTAAGGAGACAGGAGGGGATGAGTATGGCAGGGCGCATGCTCCACTCTTAGGAAGGGGTCTGGGCATTAAGCATGCCTGTCCTGAACCTCTGGGCCTAAGGAGACAGTAGCTCCTTGGCCACCTGTCCCTGGGGCAGACATCCGCTAGCCACCAGGCGCCTACGCTGAACTCGCAGAAACAGCTCCCTGAGATAATGGTGAGTTAGATGCTGTCTTCCTCCAGGATGTGGAAGCTTGGAAGAGGCACGGAGTTTAAGAAGAAGGAGTGGGGACAATCCCCCAAAGCTCCCTATTAAGTACACGGGCTGTAGGCAGGGATCCTGTCACCTAACCTTTCCTGTGGAAAAAGCACTGGCCTAGTCCAAGAATCCACATGAGCGCCAGAGTAAAAGGCCAAGCAATGCCTACACTGGGAGATGGTAATGTGCATAGAGTTCCCTCCTAGGCTATGCAAGCTACTGCAGGGTTGTGGGTCTGTCTGCTTAGTTCGGCCTGGCAGGGTGAACCCAGAACGCGAACATGGAGCCCGGGAAAGCACTTCCCAAGTGGCACCAGCTCTCCCGCGGCTCTTCTTCCCTGCCGCGACAGAGCGAACACCCAAAGCCTTTCTTAGGAAGCAGCAGCGAAGTTCGGATCGTGGCAAGCTGAAAACCTCTTCGAAAGCATAGCAGTCGCTGGGAAATCAGAGTCGGTTCTGAGGGCTGCTGTTGCTGCTTGCCTTCGCCTAGTATTCCCAGCAGGATGGGAGAAACCCGCATAGAGCAAAAGCCTCTTTGCCCTGGCATCCCCTCTGGGAAAGCACAGCAATCTTTGGCAAATCAGAGTCCGGTCTGAGGCATGCTCCTGTTGCCTGAGCTGGTCTCTTCAGCACGGTGTAATAAACCCACAGGGAGCAAAATCCTCTATGCCTGGGCATCCCCTCTGCCTGAGAGAGAAGCGCGGTTGCGCCTGTGGAAAGAGCCTTAAGGAAAGGGACACGTGTTTCAGTGCCGTCCCCAGGAGCATGTCTGTGGAAGGTGCAGCACGCTGCCCGGGGACAACAGGAGCCATTGGCCTCCTGGTCTGGAAATGGTTGCGAAGTAGGAGAGCCGGCAATAAAGTATCACCCGCTCCCAGTGCAGAGAGACAGAAGCCTGGTTGCTAAGGAGACAGGAGGTGATGAGTAGGGCAGGGCGCATGCTCCACTCTTAGGAAGGGGTCTGGGCAGAAAGCATGCCGGTCCTGAACCTCTGGGCCTAATGAGACAGTAGCTCCTTGGCCACCTGTCCCTGGGGCAGACACCCGCTAGCCACCAGGCGCCTACGCTGAACTCGCAGAAACAGCTCCCTGAGATAATGGTGAGTTAGATGCTGTCTTCCTCCAGGATGTGGAAGCTTGGAAGAGGCACGGAGTTTAAGGAGAAGGAGTGCGGACAATCCCCCAAAGCTCCCTATTAAGTGCACGGGTTGTAGGCAGGGATCCTGTCACCTAACCTTTCCTGTGGAAAAAGCACTGGCCTAGTCCAAGAATCCGCATGAGCGCCAGAGTAAAAGGCCAAGCAATGTCTACACTGGGAGATGGTAATGTGCATAGAGTTCCCTCCTAGGCTATGCAAGCTACTGCAGGGTTGTGGGTGTGTCTGCTTAGTTCGGCCTGGCAGGGTGAACCCAGAACGCGAACATGGAGCCCGGGAAAGCACTTCCCAAGAGGCACCAGCTCTCCCGCGGCTCTTCTTCCCTGCCGCGACAGAGCGAACACCCAAAGCCTTTCTTAGGAAGCGGCAGCGAAGTTCGGATCGTGGCAAGCTGAAAACCTCTTCGAAAGCATAGCAGTCGCTGGGAAATCAGAGTCGGTTCTGAGGGCTGCTGTTGCTGCTTGCCTTAGCCTAGTATTCCCAGCAGGATGGGAGAAACCCACATAGAGCGAAACACTCTTTGCCCTGGCATCCCGTCTGGGAAAGCACAGCATTCTTTGGGAACTCAGAGTCCAGTCTGAGCGCTGCTACAGTTTGCCTGAGCTGGTCTGGCCTAGACCGAGATTCCGCCTGAGCGCCAGAGTAAAAGGACAAGTGATGTCTACACTGGGAGATGGTAGTGTGCATAGAGTGCCATCCTAGGCTATGCACGCTACTGCAGGGTTGTGGCTGTGTCTGCTTAGTTCGGCCTGGCAGGGTGAACCTAGGACGCGAACATGGAGCCCGGTAAAGCAAGGCCCAAGAGGCACCAGCTCTCCCGCAGCCTTTCTTCCCTGACGCGACTGAAGCCTTGCCGAGAAAGCAGCGGCGAAG
Source organism: Mustela nivalis (assembly GCF_964662115.1). NCBI lineage: Eukaryota > Metazoa > Chordata > Mammalia > Carnivora > Mustelidae > Mustela > Mustela nivalis. The sequence continues at coordinate 43,595 of NW_028135269.1, read as the reverse complement.
TGCTGTTCGCTCCAAGCCAAAGCCTCTGTGCAAGCACAGCATTCGCTGAGAAATGTTCTGTGGGCTGCTGCTGCTTGCCTGAGCCCAGTCTCGCGGTGGGAGAAACCCACAGAGAGCGAAAGCCTCATGGCCTGGGCATCTCCCCTGGGAAAGCACAGCGTTCCTTGGGAAATCAGAGTTGGGTTTGGGGATGCTGCTGCTGTAAGCCTGAGCTAGTCTCCGCAGCTTAGTTGAAGATACCCGCATGGAGCGAAATACCCTTTGCCCTAGCATCCCCTCTGCCTGAGAGAGAAGCCAAGTGTGGGGAAGTCGCTGCATGCCGACCCCGGAGAAGAGAAGGAGCCGTTGGCCTTGGGTTTGGGAAGCAGTATAGCCTGCCGTGGCACAAATAGCAGGCCGGTGGCAAGACAATGTCACCCGCTCCCTGTGTGGAGAGATGGAAGCCTGGATGCTAAGCAGACATGAGGGGACGACTAGGGCCGAGGTGCGTGCACCACTCCGAGGAAGGAGTCTGGGCAGAAGGCAGGCCTGTCCTGTGCCTCTGTTCCCAAGGGGACAGCATCTCCTTGGCCACATGTCCCAAGGGCAGACTTGGGCTTGCCACCAGGTGCCATACCCGGAACTCGCAGAAACAACCCCATGGAGAAACGGTCAGTCAGATGACGTCTTCCACCAAGAAGTGGCAGCGATGTGGGTGGCAGGGGGTGTGCCAGTGAAAGAGTGGAGACAGTCCCCCACAGTTCCCCATCCCAGTGCACGGGCCATGGGCAGGGATCCTGTGGCCTCCCCTCCTCTGTGGTCAAGGCACTGGCCTAGATCCCGAGTCTACCTGAGCGCCAGAGCAAAAGGCAAAGACTTACCTAGGACAAGAGATGGTAATAGGCATAGAGTGCCATGCTAGGCCACGCACCATGATGCAGGGTTGTGACTGTGTCTGCTTAGTTCCGGCATAGCAAGGTGAACCCCGAGAGTGAACTTGGAGCCCGGGAAAGCAATTCCAAGAGGCACCAGCTCTCCCGCGGCTCTTCTTCCCTGCCGCGACTGAACGAACACCCAAAGCCTATCTTAGGAAGCAGCAGCGAAGCTCGGATCGTGCCAAGCTGAAAACCCCTTCGAAAGCATAGCAGTCACTGGGAAAACAGAGTCAGTTCTGAGGGCTGCTGTTCCTGCTTGCCTTAGCCTAGTATTCCCAGCAGGATGGGAGAAACCCGCATAGAGCGAAAGCCTCTTTGCCCTGGCATCCCCTCTGGGAAAGCACAGCAATCTTTGGCAAATCAGAGTCCGGTCTGAGGCATGCTCCTGTTGCCTGAGCTGGTCTCCTCAGCACGGTGTAATAAACCCACAGGGAGCAAAATCCTCTATGCCTGGGCATCCCCTCTGCCTGAGAGAGAAGCGCGGTTGCGCCTGTGGAAAGAGCCTTAAGGAAAGGGACACGTGTTTCAGTGCCGTCCCCAGGAGCATGTCTGTGGAAGGTGCAACACGCTGCCCGGGGACAACAGGAGCCATTGGCCTTCTGGTCTGGAAACGGTTGCGAAGCAGGAGAGCCGGCAATAAAGTATCACCCACTCCCAGTGCAGAGAGACAGAAGCCTGGTTGCTAAGGAGACAGGAGGGCATGAGTAGGGCAGGGCGCATGCTCCACTCTTAGGAAGGGGTCTGGGCCGAAAGTATGCCTGTCCTGAACCTCTGGGCCTAAGGAGACAGCAGCTCCTTGGCCACCTGTCCCTGGGGCAGACATGCGCTAGCCACCAGGCGCCTACGCTGAACTCGCAGAAACAGCTCCCTGAGATAACGGTGAGTTAGATGCTGTCTTCCTCCAGGATGTGGAAGCTTGGAAGAGGTACGGAGTTTCAGAAGAAGGAGTGGGGACAGTCCCCCAAAGCTCCCTATTCAGTGCACGGGCCGTGGGCAGGGATCTTGTCACCTCTCCTTTCCTGTGGGGAAAGCACTGGCCTAGTCCAAGAATCCACGTGAGCGCCAGAGTAAAAGGCCAAGCGATGCCTACACTGGGAGATGGTAATGTGCATAGAGTTCCCTCCTAGGCTATGCAAGCTACTGCAGGGTTGTGGGTGTGTCTGATTAGTTCGGCCTGGCAGGGTGAACCCAGAACGCGAACATGGAGCCCGGGAAAGCACATCCCAAGAGGCACCAGCTCTCCCGCGGCTCTTCTTCCCTGCCTCGACAGAGCGAACACCCAAAGCCTTTCTTAGGAAGCAGCAGCGAAGTTCGGATCGTGGCAAGCTGAAAACCTCTTCGAAAGCATAGCAGTCGCTGGGAAATCAGAGTCGGTTCTGAGGGCTGCTGTTGCTGCTTGCCTTAGCCTAGTATTCCCAGCAGGATGGGAGAAACCCACATAGAGCGAAACACTCTTTGCCCTGGCATCCCGTCTGGGAAAGCACAGCATTCTTTGGGAACTCAGAGTCCAGTCTGAGCGCTGCTACTGTTTGCCTGAGCTGGTCTGGCCTAGACCGAGATTCCGCCTGAGCGCCAGAGTAAAAGGACAAGTGATGTCTACACTGGGAGATGGTAGTGTGCATAGAGTGCCATCCTAGGCTATGCACGCTACTGCAGGGTTGTGGCTGTGTCTGCTTAGTTCGGCCTGGCAGGGTGAACCTAGGACGCGAACATGGAGCCCGGTAAAGCAAGGCCCAAGAGGCACCAGCTCTCCCGCAGCCTTTCTTCCCTGACGCGACTGAAGCCTTGCCGAGAAAGTAGCGGCGAAGTGCTGTTCGCTCCAAGCCAAAGCCTCTGTGCAAGCACAGCATTCGCTGAGAAATGTTCTGTGGGCTGCTGCTGCTTGCCTGAGCCCAGTCTCGCGGTGGGAGAAACCCGCAGAGAGCAAAAGCCTCATGGCATGGGCATCTCCCCTGGGAAAGCACAGCGTTCCTTGGGAAATCAGAGTTGGGTTTGGGGATGCTGCTGCTGTAAGCCTGAGCTAGTCTCCGCAGCTTAGTTGAAGATACCCGCATGGAGCGAAATACCCTTTGCCCTAGCATCCCCTCTGCCTGAGAGAGAAGCCAAGTGTGGGGAAGTCGCTGCATGCCGACCCCGGAGAAGAGAAGGAGCCGTTGGCCTTGGGTTTGGGAAGCAGGATAGCCTGCCGTGGCACAAACAGCAGGCCGGTGGCAAGACAATGTCACCCGCTCCCTGTGTGGAGAGATGGAAGCCTGGATGCTAAGCAGACATGAGGGGACGACTAGGGCCGAGGTGCGTGCACCACTCCGAGGAAGGAGTCTGGGCAGAAGGCAGGCCTGTCCTGTGCCTCTGTTCCCAAGGGGACAGCATCTCCTTGGCCACCTGTCCCAAGGGCAGACTTGGGCTTGCCACCAGGTGCCATACCCGGAACTCGCAGAAACAACCCCATGGAGAAACGGTCAGTCAGATGACGTCTTCCACCAAGAAGTGGCAGCGATGTGGGTGGCAGGGGGTGTGCCGGTGAAAGAGTGGAGACAGTCCCGCACAGTTCCCCATCCCAGTGCACGGGCCGTGGGCAGGGATCCTGTGGCCTCCCCTCCTCTGTGGTCAAGGCACTGGCCTAGATCCCGAGTCTACCTGAGCGCCAGAGCAAAAGGCAAAGACTTACCTAGGACAAGAGATGGTAATAGGCATAGAGTGCCATGCTATGCCATGCACCATGCTGCAGGGTTGTGACTGTGTCTGCTTAGTTCCGGCATAGCAAGGTGAACCCCGAGAGTGAACTTGGAGCCCGGGAAAGCAATTCCAAGAGGCACCAGCTCTCCCGCGGCTCTTCTTCCCTGCCGCGACTGAACGAACACCCAAAGCCTATCTTAGGAAGCAGCAGCGAAGCTCGGATCGTGCCAAGCTGAAAACCCCTTCGAAAGCATAGCAGTCACTGGGAAAACAGAGTCAGTTCTGAGGGCTGCTGTTCCTGCTTGCCTTAGCCTAGTATTCCCAGCAGGATGGGAGAAACCCGCATAGAGCGAAAGCCTCTTTGCCCTGGCATCCCCTCTGGGAAAGCACAGCAATCTTTGGCAAATCAGAGTCCGGTCTGAGGCATGCTCCTGTTGCCTGAGCTGGTCTCCTCAGCACGGTGTAATAAACCCACAGGGAGCAAAATCCTCTATGCCTGGGCATCCCCTCTGCCTGAGAGAGAAGCGCGGTTGCGCCTGTGGAAAGAGCCTTAAGGAAAGGGACACGTGTTTCAGTGCCGTCCCCAGGAGCATGTCTGTGGAAGGTGCAACACGCTGCCCGGGGACAACAGGAGCCATTGGCCTTCTGGTCTGGAAATGGTTGCGAAGTAGGAGAGCCGGCAATAAAGTATCACCCGCTCCCAGTGCAGAGAGACAGAAGCCTGGTTGCTAAGGAGACAGGAGGTGATGAGTAGGGCAGGGCGCATGCTCCACTCTTAGGAAGGGGTCTGGGCAGAAAGCATGCCGGTCCTGAACCTCTGGGCCTAATGAGACAGTAGCTCCTTGGCCACCTGTCCCTGGGGCAGACACCCGCTAGCCACCAGGCGCCTAAGCTGAACTCGCAGAAACAGCTCCCTGAGATAATGGTGAGTTAGATGCTGTCTTCCTCCAGGATGTGGAAGCTTGGAAGAGGCACGGAGTTTAAGAAGAAGGAGTGGGGACAATCCCCCAAAGCTCCCTATTAAGTGCACGGGCTGTAGGCAGGGATCCTGTCACCTAACATTTCCTGTGGAAAAAGCACTGGCCTAGTCCAAGAATCCACGTGAGCGCCAGAGTAAAAGGCCAAGCGATGCCTACACTGGGAGATGGTAATGTGCATAGAGTTCCCTCCTAGGCTATGCAAGCTACTGCAGGGTTGTGGGTGTGTCTGCTTAGTTCGTCCTGGCAGGGTGAACCCAGAATGCGAACATGGAGCCCGGGAAAGCACTTCCCAAGAGGCACCAGCTCTCCCGCGGCTCTTCTTCCCTGCCTCGACAGAGCGAACACCCAAAGCCTTTCTTAGGAAGCGGCAGCGAAGTTCGGATCGTGGCAAGCTGAAAACCTCTTCGAAAGCATAGCAGTCGCTGGGAAATCAGAGTCGGTTCTGAGGGCTGCTGTTGCTGCTTGCCTTAGCCTAGTATTCCCAGCAGGATGGGAGAAACCCACATAGAGCGAAACACTCTTTGCCCTGGCATCCCGTCTGGGAAAGCACAGCATTCTTTGGGAACTCAGAGTCCAGTCTGAGCGCTGCTACTGTTTGCCTGAGCTGGTCTGGCCTAGACCGAGATTCCGCCTGAGCGCCAGAGTAAAAGGACAAGTGATGTCTACACTGGGAGATGGTAGTGTGCATAGAGTGCCATCCTAGGCTATGCACGCTACTGCAGGGTTGTGGCTGTGTCTGCTTAGTTCGGCCTGGCAGGGTGAACCTAGGACGCGAACATGGAGCCCGGTAAAGCAAGGCCCAAGAGGCACCAGCTCTCCCGCAGCCTTTCTTCCCTGACGCGACTGAAGCCTTGCCGAGAAAGCAGCGGCGAAGTGCTGTTCGCTCCAAGCCAAAGCCTCTGTGCAAGCACAGCATTCGCTGAGAAATGTTCTGTGGGCTGCTGCTGCTTGCCTGAGCCCAGTCTCGCGGTGGGAGAAACCCGCAGAGAGCGAAAGCCTCATGGCCTGGGCATCTCCCCTGGGAAAGCACAGCGTTCCTTGGGAAATCAGAGTTGGGTTTGGGGATGCTGCTGCTGTAAGCCTGAGCTAGTCTCCGCAGCTTAGTTGAAGATAGTGGAGCGAAATACCCTTTGCCCTAGCATCCCCTCTGCCTGAGAGAGAAGCCAAGTGTGGGGAAGTCGCTGCATGCCGACCCCGGAGAAGAGAAGGAGCCGTTGGCCTTGGGTTTGGGAAGCAGGATAGCCTGCCGTGGCACAAACAGCAGGCCGGTGGCAAGACAATGTCACCCGCTCCCTGTGTGGAGAGATGGAAGCCTGGATGCTAAGCAGACATGAGGGGACGACTAGGGCCGAGGTGCGTGCACCACTCCGAGGAAGGAGTCTGGGCAGAAGGCAGGCCTGTCCTGTGCCTCTGTTCCCAAGGGGACAGCATCTCCTTGGCCACCTGTCCCAAGGGCAGACTTGGGCTTGCCACCAGGTGCCATACCCGGAACTCGCAGAAACAACCCCATGGAGAAACGGTCAGTCAGATGACGTCTTCCACCAAGAAGTGGCAGCGATGTGGGTGGCAGGGGGTGTGCCGGTGAAAGAGTGGAGACAGTCCCCCACAGTTCCCCATCCCAGTGCACGGGCCGTGGGCAGGGATCCTGTGGCCTCCCCTCCTCTGTGGTCAAGGCACTGGCCTAGATCCCGAGTCTACCTGAGCGCCAGAGCAAAAGGCAAAGACTTACCTAGGACAAGAGATGGTAATAGGCATAGAGTGCCATGCTAGGCCACGCACCATGCTGCAGGGTTGTGACTGTGTCTGCTTAGTTCCGGCATAGCAAGGTGAACCCCGAGAGTGAACTTGGAGCCCGGGAAAGCAATTCCAAGAGGCACCAGCTCTCCCGCGGCTCTTCTTCCCTGCCGCGACTGAACGAACACCCAAAGCCTATCTTAGGAAGCAGCAGCGAAGCTCGGATCGTGCCAAGCTGAAAACCCCTTCGAAAGCATAGCAGTCACTGGGAAAACAGAGTCAGTTCTGAGGGCTGCTGTTCCTGCTTGCCTTAGCCTAGTATTCCCAGCAGGATGGGAGAAACCCGCATAGAGCGAAAGCCTCTTTGCCCTGGCATCCCCTCTGGGAAAGCACAGCAATCTTTGGCAAATCAGAGTCCGGTCTGAGGCATGCTCCTGTTGCCTGAGCTGGTCTCCTCAGCACGGTGTAATAAACCCACAGGGAGCAAAATCCTCTATGCCTGGGCATCCCCTCTGCCTGAGAGAGAAGCGCGGTTGCGCCTGTGGAAAGAGCCTTAAGGAAAGGGACACGTGTTTCAGTGCCGTCCCCAGGAGCATGTCTGTGGAAGGTGCAACACGCTGCCCGGGGACAACAGGAGCCATTGGCCTTCTGGTCTCGAAACGGTTGCGAAGCAGGAGAGCCGGCAATAAAGTATCACCCACTCCCAGTGCAGAGAGACAGAAGCCTGGTTGCTAAGGAGACAGGAGGGCATGAGTAGGGCAGGGCGCATGCTCCACTCTTAGGAAGGGGTCTGGGCCGAAAGTATGCCTGTCCTGAACCTCTGGGCCTAAGGAGACAGCAGCTCCTTGGCCACCTGTCCCTGGGGCAGACATGCGCTAGCCACCAGGCGCCTACGCTGAACTCGCAGAAACAGCTCCCTGAGATAACGGTGAGTTAGATGCTGTCTTCCTCCAGGATGTGGAAGCTTGGAAGAGGTACGGAGTTTCAGAAGAAGGAGTGGGGACAGTCCCCCAAAGCTCCCTATTCAGTGCACGGGCCGTGGGCAGGGATCTTGTCACCTCTCCTTTCCTGTGGGGAAAGCACTGGCCTAGTCCAAGAATCCACGTGAGCGCCAGAGTAAAAGGCCAAGCGATGCCTACACTGGGAGATGGTAATGTGCATAGAGTTCCCTCCTAGGCTATGCAAGCTACTGCAGGGTTGTGGGTGTGTCTGCTTAGTTCGGCCTGGCAGGGTGAACCCAGAACGCGAACATGGAGCCCGGGAAAGCACTTCCCAAGAGGCACCAGCTCTCCCGCGGCTCTTCTTCCCTGCCTCGACAGAGCGAACACCCAAAGCCTTTCTTAGGAAGCAGCAGCGAAGTTCGGATCGTGGCAAGCTGAAAACCTCTTCGAAAGCATAGCAGTCGCTGGGAAATCAGAGTCGGTTCTGAGGGCTGCTGTTGCTGCTTGCCTTAGCCTAGTATTCCCAGCAGGATGGGAGAAACCCACATAGAGCGAAACACTCTTTGCCCTGGCATCCCGTCTGGGAAAGCACAGCATTCTTTGGGAACTCAGAGTCCAGTCTGAGCGCTGCTACTGTTTGCCTGAGCTGGTCTGGCCTAGACCGAGATTCCGCCTGAGCGCCAGAGTAAAAGGACAAGTGATGTCTACACTGGGAGATGGTAGTGTGCATAGAGTGCCATCCTAGGCTATGCACGCTACTGCAGGGTTGTGGCTGTGTCTGCTTAGTTCGGCCTGGCAGGGTGAACCTAGGACGCGAACATGGAGCCCGGGAAAGCAAGGCCCAAGAGGCACCAGCTCTCCCGCAGCCTTTCTTCCCTGACGCGACTGAAGCCTTGCCGAGAAAGCAGCGGCGAAGTGCTGTTCGCTCCAAGCCAAAGCCTCTGTGCAAGCACAGCATTCGCTGAGAAATGTTCTGTGGGCTGCTGCTGCTTGCCTGAGCCTAGTCTCGCGGTGGGAGAAACCCACAGAGAGCGAAAGCCTCATGGCCTGGGCATCTCCCCTGGGAAAGCACAGCGTTCCTTGGGAAATCAGAGTTGGGTTTGGGGATGCTGCTGCTGTAAGCCTGAGCTAGTCTCCGCAGCTTAGTTGAAGATACCCGCATGGAGCGAAATACCCTTTGCCCTAGCATCCCCTCTGCCTGAGAGAGAAGCCAAGTGTGGGGAAGTCGCTGCATGCCGACCCCGGAGAAGAGAAGGAGCCGTTGGCCTTGGGTTTGGGAAGCAGGATAGCCTGCCGTGGCACAAACAGCAGGCCGGTGGCAAGACAATGTCACCCGCTCCCTGTGTGGAGAGATGGAAGCCTGGATGCTAAGCAGACATGAGGGGACGACTAGGGCCGAGGTGCGTGCACCACTCCGAGGAAGGAGTCTGGGCAGAAGGCAGGCCTGTCCTGTGCCTCTGTTCCCAAGGGGACAGCATCTCCTTGGCCACCTGTCCCAAGGGCAGACTTGGGCTTGCCACCAGGTGCCATACCCGGAACTCGCAGAAACAACCCCATGGAGAAACGGTCAGTCAGATGACGTCTTCCACCAAGAAGTGGCAGCGATGTGGGTGGCAGGGGGTGTGCCGGTGAAAGAGTGGAGACAGTCCCCCACAGTTCCCCATCCCAGTGCACGGGCCGTGGGTAGGGATCCTGTGGCCTCCCCTCCTCTGTGGTCAAGGCACTGGCCTAGATCCCGAGTCTACCTGAGCGCCAGAGCAAAAGGCAAAGACTTACCTAGGACAAGAGATGGTAATAGGCATAGAGTGCCATGCTAGGCCACGCACCATGCTGCAGGGTTGTGACTGGGTCTGCTTAGTTCCGGCATAGCAAGGTGAACCCCGAGAGTGAACTTGGAGCCCGGGAAAGCAATTCCAAGAGGCACCAGCTCTCCCGCGGCTCTTCTTCCCTGCCGCGACTGAACGAACACCCAAAGCCTATCTTAGGAAGCAGCAGCGAAGCTCGGATCGTGCCAAGCTGAAAACCCCTTCGAAAGCATAGCAGTCACTGGGAAAACAGAGTCAGTTCTGAGGGCTGCTGTTCCTGCTTGCCTTAGCCTAGTATTCCCAGCAGGATGGGAGAAACCCGCATAGAGCGAAAGCCTCTTTGCCCTGGCATCCCCTCTGGGAAAGCACAGCAATCTTTGGCAAATCAGAGTCCGGTCTGAGGCATGCTCCTGTTGCCTGAGCTGGTCTCCTCAGCACGGTGTAATAAACCCACAGGGAGCAAAATCCTCTATGCCTGGGCATCTCCTCTGCCTGAGAGAGAAGCGCGGTTGCGCCTGTGGAAAGAGCCTTAAGGAAAGGGACACGTGTTTCAGTGCCGTCCCCAGGAGCATGTCTGTGGAAGGTGCAACACGCTGCCCGGGGACAACAGGAGCCATTGGCCTTCTGGTCTCGAAACGGTTGCGAAGCAGGAGAGCCGGCAATAAAGTATCACCCACTCCCAGTGCAGAGAGACAGAAGCCTGGTTGCTAAGGAGACAGGAGGGCATGAGTAGGGCAGGGCGCATGCTCCACTCTTAGGAAGGGGTCTGGGCCGAAAGTATGCCTGTCCTGAACCTCTGGGCCTAAGGAGACAGCAGCTCCTTGGCCACCTGTCCCTGGGGCAGACATGCGCTAGCCACCAGGCGCCTACGCTGAACTCGCAGAAACAGCTCCCTGAGATAACGGTGAGTTAGATGCTGTCTTCCTCCAGGATGTGGAAGCTTGGAAGAGGTACGGAGTTTCAGAAGAAGGAGTGGGGACAGTCCCCCAAAGCTCCCTATTCAGTGCACGGGCCGTGGGCAGGGATCTTGTCACCTCTCCTTTCCTGTGGGGAAAGCACTGGCCTAGTCCAAGAATCCACGTGAGTGCCAGAGTAAAAGGCCAAGCGATGCCTACACTGGGAGATGGTAATGTGCATAGAGTTCCCTCCTAGGCTATGCAAGCTACTGCAGGGTTGTGGGTGTGTCTGCTTAGTTCGGCCTGGCAGGGTGAACCCAGAACGCGAACATGGAGCCCGGGAAAGCACTTCCCAAGAGGCACCAGCTCTCCCGCGGCTCTTCTTCCCTGCCGCGACAGAGCGAACACACAAAGCCTTTCTTAGGAAGCGGCAGCGAAGTTCAGATCGTGGCAAGCTGAAAACCTCTTCGAAAGCATAGCAGTCGCTGGGAAATCAGAGTCGGTTCTGAGGGCTGCTGTTGCTGCTTGCCTTAGCCTAGTATTCCCAGCAGGATGGGAGAAACCCACATAGAGCGAAACACTCTTTGCCCTGGCATCCCGTCTGGGAAAGCACAGCATTCTTTGGGAACTCAGAGTCCAGTCTGAGCGCTGCTACTGTTTGCCTGAGCTGGTCTGGCCTAGACCGAGATTCCGCCTGAGCGCCAGAGTAAAAGGACAAGTGATGTCTACACTGGGAGATGGTAGTGTGCATAGAGTGCCATCCTAGGCTATGCACGCTACTGCAGGGTTGTGGCTGTGTCTGCTTAGTTCGGCCTGGCAGGGTGAACCTAGGACGCGAACATGGAGCCCGGGAAAGCAAGGCCCAAGAGGCACCAGCTCTCCCGCAGCCTTTCTTCCCTGACGCGACTGAAGCCTTGCCGAGAAAGCAGCGGCGAAGTGCTGTTCGCTCCAAGCCAAAGCCTCTGTGCAAGCACAGCATTCGCTGAGAAATGTTCTGTGGGCTGCTGCTGCTTGCCTGAGCCCAGTCTCGCGGTGGGAGAAACCCGCAGAGAGCGAAAGCCTCATGGCCTGGGCATCTACCCTGGGAAAGCACAGCGTTCCTTGGGAAATCAGAGTTGGGTTTGGGGATGCTGCTGCTGTAAGCCTGAGCTAGTCTCCGCAGCTTAGTTGAAGATAGTGGAGCGAAATACCCTTTGCCCTAGCATCCCCTCTGCCTGAGAGAGAAGCCAAGTGTGGGGAAGTCGCTGCATGCCGACCCCGGAGAAGAGAAGGAGCCGTTGGCCTTGGGTTTGGGAAGCAGGATAGCCTGCCGTGGCACAAACAGCAGGCCGGTGGCAAGACAATGTCACCCGCTCCCTGTGTGGAGAGATGGAAGCCTGGATGCTAAGCAGACATGAGGGGACGACTAGGGCCGAGGTGCGTGCACCACTCCGAGGAAGGAGTCTGGGCAGAAGGCAGGCCTGTCCTGTGCCTCTGTTCCCAAGGGGACAGCATCTCCTTGGCCACCTGTCCCAAGGGCAGACTTGGGCTTGCCACCAGGTGCCATACCCGGAACTCGCAGAAACAACCCCATGGAGAAACGGTCAGTCAGATGACGTCTTCCACCAAGAAGTGGCAGCGATGTGGGTGGCAGGGGGTGTGCCGGTGAAAGAGTGGAGACAGTCCCCCACAGTTCCCCATCCCAGTGCACGGGCCGTGGGCAGGGATCCTGTGGCCTCCCCTCCTCTGTGGTCAAGGCACTGGCCTAGATCCCGAGTCTACCTGAGCGCCAGAGCAAAAGGCAAAGACTTACCTAGGACAAGAGATGGTAATAGGCATAGAGTGCCATGCTAGGCCACGCACCATGCTGCAGGGTTGTGACTGTGTCTGCTTAGTTCCGGCATAGCAAGGTGAACCCCGAGAGTGAACTTGGAGCCCGGGAAAGCAATTCCAAGAGGCACCAGCTCTCCCGAGGCTCTTCTTCCCTGCCGCGACTGAACGAACACCCAAAGCCTATCTTAGGAAGCAGCAGCGAAGCTCGGATCGTGCCAAGCTGAAAACCCCTTCGAAAGCATAGCAGTCACTGGGAAAACAGAGTCAGTTCTGAGGGCTGCTGTTCCTGCTTGCCTTAGCCTAGTATTCCCAGCAGGATGGGAGAAACCCGCATAGAGCGAAAGCCTCTTTGCCCTGGCATCCCCTCTGGGAAAGCACAGCAATCTTTGGCAAATCAGAGTCCGGTCTGAGGCATGCTCCTGTTGCCTGAGCTGGTCTCCTCAGCACGGTGTAATAAACCCACAGGGAGCAAAATCCTCTATGCCTGGGCATCCCCTCTGCCTGAGAGAGAAGCGCGGTTGCACCTGTGGAAAGAGCCTTAAGGAAAGGGACACGTGTTTCAGTGCCGTCCCCAGGAGCATGTCTGTGGAAGGTGCAACACGCTGCCCGGGGACAACAGGAGCCATTGGCCTTCTGGTCTCGAAACGGTTGCGAAGCAGGAGAGCCGGCAATAAAGTATCACCCACTCCCAGTGCAGAGAGACAGAAGCCTGGTTGCTAAGGAGACAGGAGGGCATGAGTAGGGCAGGGCGCATGCTCCACTCTTAGGAAGGGGTCTGGGCCGAAAGTATGCCTGTCCTGAACCTCTGGGCCTAAGGAGACAGCAGCTCCTTGGCCACCTGTCCCTGGGGCAGACATGCGCTAGCCACCAGGCGCCTACGCTGAACTCGCAGAAACAGCTCCCTGAGATAACGGTGAGTTAGATGCTGTCTTCCTCCAGGATGTGGAAGCTTGGAAGAGGTACGGAGTTTCAGAAGAAGGAGTGGGGACAGTCCCCCAAAGCTCCCTATTCAGTGCACGGGCCGTGGGCAGGGATCTTGTCACCTCTCCTTTCCTGTGGGGAAAGCACTGGCCTAGTCCAAGAATCCACGTGAGCGCCAGAGTAAAAGGCCAAGCGATGCCTACACTGGGAGATGGTAATGTGCATAGAGTTCCCTCCTAGGCTATGCAAGCTACTGCAGGGTTGTGGGTGTGTCTGCTTAGTTCGGCCTGGCAGGGTGAACCCAGAACGCGAACATGGAGCCCGGGAAAGCACTTCCCAAGAGGCACCAGCTCTCCCGCGGCTCTTCTTCCCTGCCTCGACAGAGCGAACACCCAAAGCCTTTCTTAGGAAGCAGCAGCGAAGTTCGGATCGTGGCAAGCTGAAAACCTCTTCGAAAGCATAGCAGTCGCTGGGAAATCAGAGTCGGTTCTGAGGGCTGCTGTTGCTGCTTGCCTTAGCCTAGTATTCCCAGCAGGATGGGAGAAACCCACATAGAGCGAAACACTCTTTCCCCTGGCATCCCGTCTGGGAAAGCACAGCATTCTTTGGGAACTCAGAGTCCAGTCTGAGCGCTGCTACTGTTTGCCTGAGCTGGTCTGGCCTAGACCGAGATTCCGCCTGAGCGCCAGAGTAAAAGGACAAGTGATGTCTACACTGGGAGATGGTAGTGTGCATAGAGTGCCATCCTAGGCTATGCACGCTACTGCAGGGTTGTGGCTGTGTCTGCTTAGTTCGGCCTGGCAGGGTGAACCTAGGACGCGAACATGGAGCCCGGGAAAGCAAGGCCCAAGAGGCACCAGCTCCCCCGCAGCTCTTCTTCCATGACGCGACTGAAGCCTTGCCGAGAAAGCAGCGGCGAAGTGCTGTTCGCTCCAAGCCAAAGCCTCTGTGCAAGCACAGCATTCGCTGAGAAATGTTCTGTGGGCTGCTGCTGCTTGCCTGAGCCCAGTCTCGCGGTGGGAGAAACCCGCAGAGAGCGAAAGCCTCATGGCCTGGGCATCTCCCCTGGGAAAGCACAGCGTTCCTTGGGAAATCAGAGTTGGGTTTGGGGATGCTGCTGCTGTAAGCCTGAGCTAGTCTCCGCAGCTTAGTTGAAGATAGTGGAGCGAAATACCCTTTGCCCTAGCATCCCCTCTGCCTGAGAGAGAAGCCAAGTGTGGGGAAGTCGCTGCATGCCGACCCCGGAGAAGAGAAGGAGCCGTTGGCCTTGGGTTTGGGAAGCAGGATAGCCTGCCGTGGCACAAACAGCAGGCCGGTGGCAAGACAATGTCACCCGCTCCCTGTGTGGAGAGATGGAAGCCTGGATGCTAAGCAGACATGAGGGGACGACTAGGGCCGAGGTGCGTGCACCACTCCGAGGAAGGAGTCTGGGCAGAAGGCAGGCCTGTCCTGTGCCTCTGTTCCCAAGGGGACAGCATCTCCTTGGCCACCTGTCCCAAGGGCAGACTTGGGCTTGCCACCAGGTGCCATACCCGGAACTCGCAGAAACAACCCCATGGAGAAACGGTCAGTCAGATGACGTCTTCCACCAAGAAGTGGCAGCGATGTGGGTGGCAGGGGGTGTGCCGGTGAAAGAGTGGAGACAGTCCCCCACAGTTCCCCATCCCAGTGCACGGGCCGTGGGCAGGGATCCTGTGGCCTCCCCTCCTCTGTGGTCAAGGCACTGGCCTAGATCCCGAGTCTACCTGAGCGCCAGAGCAAAAGGCAAAGACTTACCTAGGACAAGAGATGGTAATAGGCATAGAGTGCCATGCTAGGCCACGCACCATGCTGCAGGGTTGTGACTGTGTCTGCTTAGTTCCGGCATAGCAAGGTGAACCCCGAGAGTGAACTTGGAGCCCGGGAAAGCAATTCCAAGAGGCACCAGCTCTCCCGCGGCTCTTCTTCCCTGCCGCGACTGAACGAACACCCAAAGCCTATCTTAGGAAGCAGCAGCGAAGCTCGGATCGTGCCAAGCTGAAAACCCCTTCGAAAGCATAGCAGTCACTGGGAAAACAGAGTCAGTTCTGAGGGCTGCTGTTCCTGCTTGCCTTAGCCTAGTATTCCCAGCAGGATGGGAGAAACCCGCATAGAGCGAAAGCCTCTTTGCCCTGGCATCCCCTCTGGGAAAGCACAGCAATCTTTGGCAAATCAGAGTCCGGTCTGAGGCATGCTCCTGTTGCCTGAGCTGGTCTCCTCAGCACGGTGTAATAAACCCACAGGGAGCAAAATCCTCTATGCCTGGGCATCCCCTCTGCCTGAGAGAGAAGCGCGGTTGCGCCTGTGGAAAGAGCCTTAAGGAAAGGGACACGTGTTTCAGTGCCGTCCCCAGGAGCATGTCTGTGGAAGGTGCAACACGCTGCCCGGGGACAACAGGAGCCATTGGCCTTCTGGTCTCGAAACGGTTGCGAAGCAGGAGAGCCGGCAATAAAGTATCACCCACTCCCAGTGCAGAGAGACAGAAGCCTGGTTGCTAAGGAGACAGGAGGGCATGAGTAGGGCAGGGCGCATGCTCCACTCTTAGGAAGGGGTCTGGGCCGAAAGTATGCCTGTCCTGAACCTCTGGGCCTAAGGAGACAGCAGCTCCTTGGCCACCTGTCCCTGGGGCAGACATGCGCTAGCCACCAGGCGCCTACGCTGAACTCGCAGAAACAGCTCCCTGAGATAACGGTGAGTTAGATGCTGTCTTCCTCCAGGATGTGGAAGCTTGGAAGTGGTACGGAGTTTCAGAAGAAGGAGTGGGGACAGTCCCCCAAAGCTCCCTATTCAGTGCACGGGCCGTGGGCAGGGATCTTGTCACCTCTCCTTTCCTGTGGGGAAAGCACTGGCCTAGTCCAAGAATCCACGTGAGCGCCAGAGTAAAAGGCCAAGCGATGCCTACACTGGGAGATGGTAATGTGCATAGAGTTCCCTCCTAGGCTATGCAAGCTACTGCAGGGTTGTGGGTGTGTCTGCTTAGTTAGGCCTGGCAGGGTGAACCTAGAACGCGAACATGGAGCCCGGGAAAGCAAGTCCCAAGAGGCACCAGCTCTCCCGCGGCTCTTCTTCCCTGCCTCGACAGAGCGACACCCAAAGCCTTTCTTAGGAAGCAGCAGCGAAGTTCGGATAGTGCCAAGCTGAAAACCTCTTCGAAAGCATAGCAGTCACTGGGAAAACAGAGTCAGTTCTGAGGGCTGCTGTTGCTGCTTGCCTTCGCCTAGTATTCCCAGCAGGATGGGAGAAACCCGCATAGAGCGAAAGCCTCTTTGCCCTGGCATCCCCTCTGGGAAAGCACAGCAATCTTTGGCAAATCAGAGTCCGGTCTGAGGCATGCTCCTGTTGCCTGAGCTGGTCTCCTCAGCACGGTGTAATAAACCCGCATGGAGCAAAATCCTCTATGCCTGGGCATCCCCTCTGCCTGAGAGAGAAGCGCGGTTGCGCCTGTGGAAAGAGCCTTAAGGAAAGGGACACGTGTTTCAGTGCCGTCCCCAGGAGCATGTCTGTGGAAGGTGCAGCACGCTGCCCGGGGACAACAGGAGCCATTGGCCTCCTGGTCTGGAAATGGTTGCGAAGTAGGAGAGCCGGCAATAAAGTATCACCCGCTCCCAGTGCAGAGAGACAGAAGCCTGGTTGCTAAGGAGACAGGAGGTGATGAGTAGGGCAGGGCGCATGCTCCACTCTTAGGAAGGGGTCTGGGCAGAAAGCATGCCGGTCCTGAACCTCTGGGCCTAATGAGACAGTAGCTCCTTGGCCACCTGTCCCTGGGGCAGTCACCCGCTAGCCACCAGGCGCCTACGCTAAACTCGCAGAAACAGCTCCCTGAGATAATGGTGAGTTAGATGCTGTCTTCCTCCAGGATGTGGAAGCTTGGAAGAGGCACGGAGTTTAAGAAGAAGGAGTGGGGACAATCCCCCAAAGCTCCCTATTAAGTGCACGGGTTGTAGGCAGGGATCCTGTCACCTAATCTTTCCTGTGGAAAAAGCACTGGCCTAGTCCAAGAATCCGCATGAGCGTCAGAGTAAAAGGCCAAGCAATGCCTACACTGGGAGATGGTAATGTGCATAGAGTTCCCTCCTAGGCTATGCAAGCTACTGCAGGGTTGTGGGTGTGTCTGCTTAGTTCGGCCTGGCAGGGTGAACCCAGAACGCGAACATGGAGCCCGGGAAAGCACTTCCCAAGAGGCACCAGCTCTCCCGCGGCTCTTCTTCCCTGCCGCGACAGAGCGAACACACAAAGCCTTTCTTAGGAAGCGGCAGCGAAGTTCAGATCGTGGCAAGCTGAAAACCTCTTCGAAAGCATAGCAGTCGCTGGGAAATCAGAGTCGGTTCTGAGGGCTGCTGTTGCTGCTGGCCTTAGCCTAGTATTCCCAGCAGGATGGGAGAAACCCACATAGAGCGAAACACTCTTTGCCCTGGCATCCCGTCTGGGAAAGCACAGCATTCTTTGGGAACTCAGAGTCCAGTCTGAGCGCTGCTACTGTTTGCCTGAGCTGGTCTGGCCTAGACCGAGTTTCCGCCTGAGCGCCAGAGTAAAAGGACAAGTGATGTCTACACTGGGAGATGGTAGTGTGCATAGAGTGCCATCCTAGGCTATGCACGCTACTGCAGGGTTGTGGCTGTGTCTGCTTAGTTCGGCCTGGCAGGGTGAACCTAGGACGCGAACATGGAGCCCGGTAAAGCAAGGCCCAAGAGGCACCAGCTCTCCCGCAGCTCTTCTTCCCTGACGCGACTGAAGCCTTGCCAAGAAAGCAACGGCGAAGTGCTGTTCGCTCCAAGCCAAAGCCTCTGTGCAAGCACAGCATTCGCTGAGAAATGTTCTGTGGGCTGCTGCTGCTTGCCTGAGCCCAGTCTCGCGGTGGGAGAAACCCGCAGAGAGCGAAAGCCTCATGGCCTGGGCATCTCCCCTGGGAAAGCACAGCGTTCCTTGGGAAATCAGAGTTGGGTTTGGGGATGCTGCTGCTGTAAGCCTGAGCTAGTCTCCGCAGCTTAGTTGAAGATACCCGCATGGAGCGAAATACCCTTTGCCCTAGCATCCCCTCTGCCTGAGAGAGAAGCCAAGTGTGGGGAAGTCGCTGCATGCCGACCCCGGAGAAGAGAAGGAGCCGTTGGCCTTGGGTTTGGGAAGCAGGATAGCCTGCCGTGGCACAAACAGCAGGCCGGTGGCAAGACAATGTCACCCGCTCCCTGTGTGGAGAGATGGAAGCCTGGATGCTAAGCAGACATGAGGGGACGACTAGGGCCGAGGTGCGTGCACCACTCCGAGGAAGGAGTCTGGGCAGAAGGCAGGCCTGTCCTGTGCCTCTGTTCCCAAGGGGACAGCATCTCCTTGGCCACCTGTCCCAAGGGCAGACTTGGGCTTGCCACCAGGTGCCATACCCGGAACTCGCAGAAACAACCCCATGGAGAAACGGTCAGTCAGATGACGTCTTCCACCAAGAAGTGGCAGCGATGTGAGTGGCAGGGGGTGTGCCGGTGAAAGAGTGGAGACAGTCCCCCACAGTTCCCCATCCCAGTGCACGGGCCGTGGGCAGGGATCCTGTGGCCTCCCCTCCTCTGTGGTCAAGGCACTGGCCTAGATCCCGAGTCTACCTGAGCGCCAGAGCAAAAGGCAAAGACTTACCTAGGACAAGAGATGGTAATAGGCATAGAGTGCCATGCTAGGCCACGCACCATGCTGCAGGGTTGTGACTGTGTCTGCTTAGTTCCGGCATAGCAAGGTGAACCCCGAGAGTGAACTTGGAGCCCGGGAAAGCAATTCCAAAAGGCACCAGCTCTCCCGCGGCTCTTCTTCCCTGCCGCGACTGAACGAACACCCAAAGCCTATCTTAGGAAGCAGCAGCGAAGCTCGGATCGTGCCAAGCTGAAAACCCCTTCGAAAGCATAGCAGTCACTGGGAAAACAGAGTCAGTTCTGAGGGCTGCTGTTCCTGCTTGCCTTAGCCTAGTATTCCCAGCAGGATGGGAGAAACCCGCATAGAGCGAAAGCCTCTTTGCCCTGGCATCCCCTCTGGGAAAGCACAGCAATCTTTGGCAAATCAGAGTCCGGTCTGAGGCATGCTCCTGTTGCCTGAGCTGGTCTCCTCAGCACGGTGTAATAAACCCACAGGGAGCAAAATCCTCTATGCCTGGGCATCCCCTCTGCCTGAGAGAGAAGCGCGGTTGCGCCTGTGGAAAGAGCCTTAAGGAAAGGGACACGTGTTTCAGTGCCGTCCCCAGGAGCATGTCTGTGGAAGGTGCAACACGCTGCCCGGGGACAACAGGAGCCATTGGCCTTCTGGTCTCGAAACGGTTGCGAAGCAGGAGAGCCGGCAATAAAGTATCACCCACTCCCAGTGCAGAGAGACAGAAGCCTGGTTGCTAAGGAGACAGGAGGGCATGAGTAGGGCAGGGCGCATGCTCCACTCTTAGGAAGGGGTCTGGGCCGAAAGTATGCCTGTCCTGAACCTCTGGGCCTAAGGAGACAGCAGCTCCTTGGCCACCTGTCCCTGGGGCAGACATGCGCTAGCCACCAGGCGCCTACGCTGAACTCGCAGAAACAGCTCCCTGAGATAACGGTGAGTTAGATGCTGTCTTCCTCCAGGATGTGGAAGCTTGGAAGAGGTACGGAGTTTCAGAAGAAGGAGTGGGGACAGTCCCCCAAAGCTCCCTATTCAGTGCACGGGCCGTGGGCAGGGATCTTGTCACCTCTCCTTTCCTGTGGGGAAAGCACTGGCCTAGTCCAAGAATCCACGTGAGTGACAGAGTAAAAGGCCAAGCGATGCCTACACTGGGAGATGGTAATGTGCATAGAGTTCCCTCCTAGGCTATGCAAGCTACTGCAGGGTTGTGGGTGTGTCTGCTTAGTTCGGCCTGGCAGGGTGAACCCAGAACGCGAACATGGAGCCCGGGAAAGCACTTCCCAAGAGGCACCAGCTCTCCCGCGGCTCTTCTTCCCTGCCTCGACAGAGCGAACACCCAAAGCCTTTCTTAGGAAGCAGCAGCGAAGTTCGGATCGTGGCAAGCTGAAAACCTCTTCGAAAGCATAGCAGTCGCTGGGAAATCAGAGTCGGTTCTGAGGGCTGCTGTTGCTGCTTGCCTTAGCCTAGTATTCCCAGCAGGATGGGAGAAACCCACATAGAGCGAAACACTCTTTGCCCTGGCATCCCGTCTGGGAAAGCACAGCATTCTTTGGGAACTCAGAGTCCAGTCTGAGCGCTGCTACTGTTTGCCTGAGCTGGTCTGGCCTAGACCGAGATTCCGCCTGAGCGCCAGAGTAAAAGGACAAGTGATGTCTACACTGGGAGATGGTAGTGTGCATAGAGTGCCATCCTAGGCTATGCACGCTACTGCAGGGTTGTGGCTGTGTCTGCTTAGTTCGGCCTGGCAGGGTGAACCTAGGACGCGAACATGGAGCCCGGTAAAGCAAGGCCCAAGAGGCACCAGCTCTCCCGCAGCCTTTCTTCCCTGACGCGACTGAAGCCTTGCCGAGAAAGCAGCGGCGAAGTGCTGTTCGCTCCAAGCCAAAGCCTCTGTGCAAGCACAGCATTCGCTGAGAAATGTTCTGTGGGCTGCTGCTGCTTGCCTGAGCCCAGTCTCGCGGTGGGAGAAACCAGCAGAGAGCGAAAGCCTCATGGCCTGGGCATCTCCCCTGGGAAAGCACAGCGTTCCTTGGGAAATCAGAGTTGGGTTTGGGGATGCTGCTGCTGTAAGCCTGAGCTAGTCTCCGCAGCTTAGTTGAAGATACCCGCATGGAGCGAAATACCCTTTGCCCTAGCATCCCCTCTGCCTGAGAGAGAAGCCAAGTGTGGGGAAGTCGCTGCATGCCGACCCCGGAGAAGAGAAGGAGCCGTTGGCCTTGGGTTTGGGAAGCAGGATAGCCTGCCATGGCACAAACAGCAGGCCGGTGGCAAGCCAATGTCACCCGCTCCCTGTGTGGAGAGATGGAAGCCTGGATGCTAAGCAGACATGAGGGGACGACTAGGGCCGAGGTGCGTGCACCACTCCGAGGAAGGAGTCTGGGCAGAAGGCAGGCCTGTCCTGTGCCTCTGTTCCCAAGGGGACAGCATCTCCTTGGCCACCTGTCCCAAGGGCAGACTTGGGCTTGCCACCAGGTGCCATACCCGGAACTCGCAGAAACAACCCCATGGAGAAACGGTCAGTCAGATGACGTCTTCCACCAAGAAGTGGCAGCGATGTGGGTGGCAGGGGGTGTGCCGGTGAAAGAGTGGAGACAGTCCCCCACAGTTCCCCATCCCAGTGCACGGGCCGTGGGCAGGGATCCTGTGGCCTCCCCTCCTCTGTGGTCAAGGCACTGGCCTAGATCCCGAGTCTACCTGAGCGCCAGAGCAAAAGGCAAAGACTTACCTAGGACAAGAGATGGTAATAGGCATAGAGTGCCATGCTAGGCCACGCACCATGCTGCAGGGTTGTGACTGTGTCTGCTTAGTTCCGGCATAGCAAGGTGAACCCCGAGAGTGAACTTGGAGCCCGGGAAAGCAATTCCAAGAGGCACCAGCTCTCCCGCGGCTCTTCTTCCCTGCCGCGACTGAACGAACACCCAAAGCCTATCTTAGGAAGCAGCAGCGAAGCTCGGATCGTGCCAAGCTGAAAACCCCTTCGAAAGCATAGCAGTCACTGGGAAAACAGAGTCAGTTCTGAGGGCTGCTGTTCCTGCTTGCCTTAGCCTAGTATTCCCAGCAGGATGGGAGAAACCCGCATAGAGCGAAAGCCTCTTTGCCCTGGCATCCCCTCTGGGAAAGCACAGCAATCTTTGGCAAATCAGAGTCCGGTCTGAGGCATGCTCCTGTTGCCTGAGCTGGTCTCCTCAGCACGGTGTAATAAACCCACAGGGAGCAAAATCCTCTATGCCTGGGCATCCCCTCTGCCTGAGAGAGAAGCGCGGTTGCGCCTGTGGAAAGAGCCTTAAGGAAAGGGACACGTGTTTCAGTGCCGTCCCCAGGAGCATGTCTGTGGAAGGTGCAACACGCTGCCCGGGGACAACAGGAGCCATTGGCCTTCTGGTCTCGAAACGGTTGCGAAGCAGGAGAGCCGGCAATAAAGTATCACCCACTCCCAGTGCAGAGAGACAGAAGCCTGGTTGCTAAGGAGACAGGAGGGCATGAGTAGGGCAGGGCGCATGCTCCACTCTTAGGAAGGGGTCTGGGCCGAAAGTATGCCTGTCCTGAACCTCTGGGCCTAAGGAGACAGCAGCTCCTTGGCCACCTGTCCCTGGGGCAGACATGCGCTAGCCACCAGGCGCCTACGCTGAACTCGCAGAAACAGCTCCCTGAGATAACGGTGAGTTAGATGCTGTCTTCCTCCAGGATGTGGAAGCTTGGAAGAGGTACGGAGTTTCAGAAGAAGGAGTGGGGACAGTCCCCCAAAGCTCCCTATTCAGTGCACGGGCCGTGGGCAGGGATCTTGTCACCTCTCCTTTCCTGTGGGGAAAGCACTGGCCTAGTCCAAGAATCCACGTGAGCGCCAGAGTAAAAGGCCAAGCGATGCCTACACTGGGAGATGGTAATGTGCATAGAGTTCCCTCCTAGGCTATGCAAGCTACTGCAGGGTTGTGGGTGTGTCTGCTTAGTTCGGCCTGGCAGGGTGAACCCAGAACGCGAACATGGAGCCCGGGAAAGCACTTCCCAAGAGGCACCAGCTCTCCCGCGGCTCTTCTTCCCTGCCTCGACAGAGCGAACACCCAAAGCCTTTCTTAGGAAGCAGCAGCGAAGTTCAGATCGTGGCAAGCTGAAAACCTCTTCGAAAGCATAGCAGTCGCTGGGAAATCAGAGTCGGTTCTGAGGGCTGCTGTTGCTGCTTGCCTTAGCCTAGTATTCCCAGCAGGATGGGAGAAACCCACATAGAGCGAAACACTCTTTGCCCTGGCATCCCGTCTGGGAAAGCACAGCATTCTTTGGGAACTCAGAGTCCAGTCTGAGCGCTGCTACTGTTTGCCTGAGCTGGTCTGGCCTAGACCGAGATTCCGCCTGAGCGCCAGAGTAAAAGGACAAGTGATGTCTACACTGGGAGATGGTAGTGTGCATAGAGTGCCATCCTAGGCTATGCACGCTACTGCAGGGTTGTGGCTGTGTCTGCTTAGTTCGGCCTGGCAGGGTGAACCTAGGACGCGAACATGGAGCCCGGTAAAGCAAGGCCCAAGAGGCACCAGCTCTCCCGCAGCCTTTCTTCCCTGACGCGACTGAAGCCTTGCCGAGAAAGCAGCGGCGAAGTGCTGTTCGCTCCAAGCCAAAGCCTCTGTGCAAGCACAGCATTCGCTGAGAAATGTTCTGTGGGCTGCTGCTGCTTGCCTGAGCCCAGTCTCGCGGTGGGAGAAACCAGCAGAGAGCGAAAGCCTCATGGCCTGGGCATCTCCCCTGGGAAAGCACAGCGTTCCTTGGGAAATCAGAGTTGGGTTTGGGGATGCTGCTGCTGTAAGCCTGAGCTAGTCTCCGCAGCTTAGTTGAAGATACCCGCATGGAGCGAAATACCCTTTGCCCTAGCATCCCCTCTGCCTGAGAGAGAAGCCAAGTGTGGGGAAGTCGCTGCATGCCGACCCCGGAGAAGAGAAGGAGCCGTTGGCCTTGGGTTTGGGAAGCAGGATAGCCTGCCATGGCACAAACAGCAGGCCGGTGGCAAGACAATGTCACCCGCTCCCTGTGTGGAGAGATGGAAGCCTGGATGCTAAGCAGACATGAGGGGACGACTAGGGCCGAGGTGCGTGCACCACTCCGAGGAAGGAGTCTGGGCAGAAGGCAGGCCTGTCCTGTGCCTCTGTTCCCAAGGGGACAGCATCTCCTTGGCCACCTGTCCCAAGGGCAGACTTGGGCTTGCCACCAGGTGCCATACCCGGAACTCGCAGAAACAACCCCATGGAGAAACGGTCAGTCAGATGACGTCTTCCACCAAGAAGTGGCAGCGATGTGGGTGGCAGGGGGTGTGCCGGTGAAAGAGTGGAGACAGTCCCCCACAGTTCCCCATCCCAGTGCACGGGCCGTGGGCAGGGATCCTGTGGCCTCCCCTCCTCTGTGGTCAAGGCACTGGCCTAGATCCCGAGTCTACCTGAGCGCCAGAGCAAAAGGCAAAGACTTACCTAGGACAAGAGATGGTAATAAGCATAGAGTGCCATGCTAGGCCACGCACCATGCTGCAGGGTTGTGACTGTGTCTGCTTAGTTCCGGCATAGCAAGGTGAACCCCGAGAGTGAACTTGGAGCCCGGGAAAGCAATTCCAAGAGGCACCAGCTCTCCCGCGGCTCTTCTTCCCTGCCGCGACTGAACGAACACCCAAAGCCTATCTTAGGAAGCAGCAGCGAAGCTCGGATCGTGCCAAGCTGAAAACCCCTTCGAAAGCATAGCAGTCACTGGGAAAACAGAGTCAGTTCTGAGGGCTGCTGTTCCTGCTTGCCTTAGCCTAGTATTCCCAGCAGGATGGGAGAAACCCGCATAGAGCGAAAGCCTCTTTGCCCTGGCATCCCCTCTGGGAAAGCACAGCAATCTTTGGCAAATCAGAGTCCGGTCTGAGGCATGCTCCTGTTGCCTGAGCTGGTCTCCTCAGCACGGTGTAATAAACCCACAGGGAGCAAAATCCTCTATGCCTGGGCATCCCCTCTGCCTGAGAGAGAAGCGCGGTTGCGCCTGTGGAAAGAGCCTTAAGGAAAGGGACACGTGTTTCAGTGCCGTCCCCAGGAGCATGTCTGTGGAAGGTGCAACACGCTGCCCGGGGACAACAGGAGCCATTGGCCTTCTGGTCTCGAAACGGTTGCGAAGCAGGAGAGCCGGCAATAAAGTATCACCCACTCCCAGTGCAGAGAGACAGAAGCCTGGTTGCTAAGGAGACAGGAGGGCATGAGTAGGGCAGGGCGCATGCTCCACTCTTAGGAAGGGGTCTGGGCCGAAAGTATGCCTGTCCTGAACCTCTGGGCCTAAGGAGACAGCAGCTCCTTGGCCACCTGTCCCTGGGGCAGACATGCGCTAGCCACCAGGCGCCTACGCTGAACTCGCAGAAACAGCTCCCTGAGATAACGGTGAGTTAGATGCTGTCTTCCTCCAGGATGTGGAAGCTTGGAAGAGGTACGGAGTTTCAGAAGAAGGAGTGGGGACAGTCCCCCAAAGCTCCCTATTCAGTGCACGGGCCGTGGGCAGGGATCTTGTCACCTCTCCTTTCCTGTGGGGAAAGCACTGGCCTAGTCCAAGAATCCACGTGAGCGCCAGAGTAAAAGGCCAAGCGATGCCTACACTGGGAGATGGTAATGTGCATAGAGTTCCCTCCTAGGCTATGCAAGCTACTGCAGGGTTGTGGGTGTGTCTGCTTAGTTCGGCCTGGCAGGGTGAACCCAGAACGCGAACATGGAGCCCGGGAAAGCACTTCCCAAGAGGCACCAGCTCTCCCGCGGCTCTTCTTCCCTGCCTCGACAGAGCGAACACCCAAAGCCTTTCTTAGGAAGCAGCAGCGAAGTTCGGATCGTGGCAAGCTGAAAACCTCTTCGAAAGCATAGCAGTCGCTGGGAAATCAGAGTCGGTTCTGAGGGCTGCTGTTGCTGCTTGCCTTAGCCTAGTATTCCCAGCAGGATGGGAGAAACCCACATACAGCGAAACACTCTTTGCCCTGGCATCCCGTCTGGGAAAGCACAGCGTTCTTTGGGAACTCAGAGTCCAGTCTGAGCGCTGCTACTGTTTGCCTGAGCTGGTCTGGCCTAGACCGAGATTCCGCCTGAGCGCCAGAGTAAAAGGACAAGTGATGTCTACACTGGGAGATGGTAGTGTGCACAGAGTGCCATCCTAGGCTATGCACGCTACTGCAGGGTTGTGGCTGTGTCTGCTTAGTTCGGCCTGGCAGGGTGAACCTAGGACGCGAACATGGAGCCCGGTAAAGCAAGGCCCAAGAGGCACCAGCTCTCCCGCAGCCTTTCTTCCCTGACGCGACTGAAGCCTTGCCGAGAAAGCAGCGGCGAAGTGCTGTTCGCTCCAAGCCAAAGCCTCTGTGCAAGCACAGCATTCGCTGAGAAATGTTCTGTGGGCTGCTGCTGCTTGCCTGAGCCCAGTCTCGCGGTGGGAGAAACCCGCAGAGAGCGAAGGCCTCATGGCCTGGGCATCTCCCCTGGGAAAGCACAGCGTTCCTTGGGAAATCAGAGTTGGGTTTGGGGATGCTGCTGCTGTAAGCCTGAGCTAGTCTCCGCAGCTTAGTTGAAGATACCCGCATGGAGCGAAATACCCTTTGCCCTAGCATCCCCTCTGCCTGAGAGAGAAGCCAAGTGTGGGGAAGTCGCTGCATGCCGACCCCGGAGAAGAGAAGGAGCCGTTGGCCTTGGGTTTGGGAAGCAGGATAGCCTGCCATGGCACAAACAGCAGGCCGGTGGCAAGACAATGTCACCCGCTCCCTGTGTGGAGAGATGGAAGCCTGGATGCTAAGCAGACATGAGGGGACGACTAGGGCCGAGGTGCGTGCACCACTCCGAGGAAGGAGTCTGGGCAGAAGGCAGGCCTGTCCTGTGCCTCTGTTCCCAAGGGGACAGCATCTCCTTGGCCACCTGTCCCAAGGGCAGACTTGGGCTTGCCACCAGGTGCCATACCCGGAACTCGCAGAAACAACCCCATGGAGAAACGGTCAGTCAGATGACGTCTTCCACCAAGAAGTGGCAGCGATGTGGGTGGCAGGGGGTGTGCCGGTGAAAGAGTGGAGACAGTCCCCCACAGTTCCCCATCCCAGTGCACGGGCCGTGGGCAGGGATCCTGTGGCCTCCCCTCCTCTGTGGTCAAGGCACTGGCCTAGATCCCGAGTCTACCTGAGCGCCAGAGCAAAAGGCAAAGACTTACCTAGGACAAGAGATGGTAATAGGCATAGAGTGCCATGCTAGGCCACGCACGCTGCTGCAGGGTTGTGACTGTGTCTGCTTAGTTCCGGCATAGCAAGGTGAACCCCGAGAGTGAACTTGGAGCCCGGGAAAGCAATTCCAAGAGGCACCAGCTCTCCCGCGGCTCTTCTTCCCTGCCGCGACTGAACGAACACCCAAAGCCTATCTTAGGAAGCAGCAGCGAAGCTCGGATCGTGCCAAGCTGAAAACCTTTTCGAAAGCATAGCAGTCACTGGGAAAACAGAGTCAGTTCTGAGGGCTGCTGTTCCTGCTTGCCTTAGCCTAGTATTCCCAGCAGGATGGGAGAAACCCGCATAGAGCGAAAGCCTCTTTGCCCTGGCATCCCCTCTGGGAAAGCACAGCAATCTTTGGCAAATCAGAGTCCGGTCTGAGGCATGCTCCTGTTGCCTGAGCTGGTCTCCTCAGCACGGTGTAATAAACCCACAGGGAGCAAAATCCTCTATGCCTGGGCATCCCCTCTGCCTGAGAGAGAAGCGCGGTTGCGCCTGTGGAAAGAGCCTTAAGGAAAGGGACACGTGTTTCAGTGCCGTCCCCAGGAGCATGTCTGTGGAAGGTGCAACACGCTGCCCGGGGACAACAGGAGCCATTGGCCTTCTGGTCTCGAAACGGTTGCGAAGCAGGAGAGCCGGCAATAAAGTATCACCCACTCCCAGTGCAGAGAGACAGAAGCCTGGTTGCTAAGGAGACAGGAGGGCATGAGTAGGGCAGGGCGCATGCTCCACTCTTAGGAAGGGGTCTGGGCCGAAAGTATGCCTGTCCTGAACCTCTGGGCCTAAGGAGACAGCAGCTCCTTGGCCACCTGTCCCTGGGGCAGACATGCGCTAGCCACCAGGCGCCTACGCTGAACTCGCAGAAACAGCTCCCTGAGATAACGGTGAGTTAGATGCTGTCTTCCTCCAGGATGTGGAAGCTTGGAAGAGGTACGGAGTTTCAGAAGAAGGAGTGGGGACAGTCCCCCAAAGCTCCCTATTCAGTGCACGGGCCGTGGGCAGGGATCTTGTCACCTCTCCTTTCCTGTGGGGAAAGCACTGGCCTAGTCCAAGAATCCACGTGAGCGCCAGAGTAAAAGGCCAAGCGATGCCTACACTGGGAGATGGTAATGTGCATAGAGTTCCCTCCTAGGCTATGCAAGCTACTGCAGGGTTGTGGGTGTGTCTGCTTAGTTCGGCCTGGCAGGGTGAACCCAGAACGCGAACATGGAGCCCGGGAAAGCACTTCCCAAGAGGCACCAGCTCTCCCGCGGCTCTTCTTCCCTGCCTCGACAGAGCGAACACCCAAAGCCTTTCTTAGGAAGCAGCAGCGAAGTTCGGATCGTGGCAAGCTGAAAACCTCTTCGAAAGCATAGCAGTCGCTGGGAAATCAGAGTCGGTTCTGAGGGCTGCTGTTGCTGCTTGCCTTAGCCTAGTATTCCCAGCAGGATGGGAGAAACCCACATAGAGCGAAACACTCTTTGCCCTGGCATCCCGTCTGGGAAAGCACCGCGTTCTTTGGGAACTCAGAGTCCAGTCTGAGCGCTGCTACTGTTTGCCTGAGCTGGTCTGGCCTAGACCGAGATTCCGCCTGAGCGCCAGAGTAAAAGGACAAGTGATGTCTACACTGGGAGATGGTAGTGTGCACAGAGTGCCATCCTAGGCTATGCACGCTACTGCAGGGTTGTGGCTGTGTCTGCTTAGTTCGGCCTGGCAGGGTGAACCTAGGACGTGAACATGGAGCCCGGTAAAGCAAGGCCCAAGAGGCACCAGCTCTCCCGCAGCCTTTCTTCCCTGACGCGACTGAAGCCTTGCCGAGAAAGCAGCGGCGAAGTGCTGTTCGCTCCAAGCCAAAGCCTCTGTGCAAGCACAGCATTCGCTGAGAAATGTTCTGTGGGCTGCTGCTGCTTGCCTGAGCCCAGTCTCGCGGTGGGAGAAACCCGCAGAGAGCGAAGGCCTCATGGCCTGGGCATCTCCCCTGGGAAAGCACAGCGTTCCTTGGGAAATCAGAGTTGGGTTTGGGGATGCTGCTGCTGTAAGCCTGAGCTAGTCTCCGCAGCTTAGTTGAAGATACCCGCATGGAGCGAAATACCCTTTGCCCTAGCATCCCCTCTGCCTGAGAGAGAAGCCAAGTGTGGGGAAGTCGCTGCATGCCGACCCCGGAGAAGAGAAGGAGCCGTTGGCCTTGGGTTTGGGAAGCAGGATAGCCTGCCATGGCACAAACAGCAGGCCGGTGGCAAGACAATGTCACCCGCTCCCTGTGTGGAGAGATGGAAGCCTGGATGCTAAGCAGACATGAGGGGACGACTAGGGCCGAGGTGCATGCACCACTCCGAGGAAGGAGTCTGGGCAGAAGGCAGGCCTGTCCTGTGCCTCTGTTCCCAAGGGGACAGCATCTCCTTGGCCACCTGTCCCAAGGGCAGACTTGGGCTTGCCACCAGGTGCCATACCCGGAACTCGCAGAAACAACCCCATGGAGAAACGGTCAGTCAGATGACGTCTTCCACCAAGAAGTGGCAGCGATGTGGGTGGCAGGGGGTGTGCCGGTGAAAGAGTGGAGACAGTCCCCCACAGTTCCCCATCCCAGTGCACGGGCCGTGGGCAGGGATCCTGTGGCCTCCCCTCCTCTGTGGTCAAGGCACTGGCCTAGATCCCGAGTCTACCTGAGCGCCAGAGCAAAAGGCAAAGACTTACCTAGGACAAGAGATGGTAATAGGCATAGAGTGCCATGCTAGGCCACGCACGCTGCTGCAGGGTTGTGACTGTGTCTGCTTAGTTCCGGCATAGCAAGGTGAACCCCGAGAGTGAACTTGGAGCCCGGGAAAGCAATTCCAAGAGGCACCAGCTCTCCCGCGGCTCTTCTTCCCTGCCGCGACTGAACGAACACCCAAAGCCTATCTTAGGAAGCAGCAGCGAAGCTCGGATCGTGCCAAGCTGAAAACCTTTTCGAAAGCATAGCAGTCACTGGGAAAACAGAGTCAGTTCTGAGGGCTGCTGTTCCTGCTTGCCTTAGCCTAGTATTCCCAGCAGGATGGGAGAAACCCGCATAGAGCGAAAGCCTCTTTGCCCTGGCATCCCCTCTGGGAAAGCACAGCAATCTTTGGCAAATCAGAGTCCGGTCTGAGGCATGCTCCTGTTGCCTGAGCTGGTCTCCTCAGCACGGTGTAATAAACCCACAGGGAGCAAAATCCTCTATGCCTGGGCATCCCCTCTGCCTGAGAGAGAAGCGCGGTTGCGCCTGTGGAAAGAGCCTTAAGGAAAGGGACACGTGTTTCAGTGCCGTCCCCAGGAGCATGTCTGTGGAAGGTGCAACACGCTGCCCGGGGACAACAGGAGCCATTGGCCTTCTGGTCTCGAAACGGTTGCGAAGCAGGAGAGCCGGCAATAAAGTATCACCCACTCCCAGTGCAGAGAGACAGAAGCCTGGTTGCTAAGGAGACAGGAGGGCATGAGTAGGGCAGGGCGCATGCTCCACTCTTAGGAAGGGGTCTGGGCCGAAAGTATGCCTGTCCTGAACCTCTGGGCCTAAGGAGACAGCAGCTCCTTGGCCACCTGTCCCTGGGGCAGACATGCGCTAGCCACCAGGCGCCTACGCTGAACTCGCAGAAACAGCTCCCTGAGATAACGGTGAGTTAGATGCTGTCTTCCTCCAGGATGTGGAAGCTTGGAAGAGGTACGGAGTTTCAGAAGAAGGAGTGGGGACAGTCCCCCAAAGCTCCCTATTCAGTGCACGGGCCGTGGGCAGGGATCTTATCACCTCTCCTTTCCTGTGGGGAAAGCACTGGCCTAGTCCAAGAATCCACGTGAGCGCCAGAGTAAAAGGCCAAGCGATGCCTACACTGGGAGATGGTAATGTGCATAGAGTTCCCTCCTAGGCTATGCAAGCTACTGCAGGGTTGTGGGTGTGTCTGCTTAGTTCGGCCTGGCAGGGTGAACCCAGAACGCGAACATGGAGCCCGGGAAAGCACTTCCCAAGAGGCACCAGCTCTCCCGCGGCTCTTCTTCCCTGCCTCGACAGAGCGAACACCCAAAGCCTTTCTTAGGAAGCAGCAGCGAAGTTCGGATCGTGGCAAGCTGAAAACCTCTTCGAAAGCATAGCAGTCGCTGGGAAATCAGAGTCGGTTCTGAGGGCTGCTGTTGCTGCTTGCCTTAGCCTAGTATTCCCAGCAGGATGGGAGAAACCCACATAGAGCGAAACACTCTTTGCCCTGGCATCCCGTCTGGGAAAGCACAGCATTCTTTGGGAACTCAGAGTCCAGTCTGAGCGCTGCTACTGTTTGCCTGAGCTGGTCTGGCCTAGACCGAGATTCCGCCTGAGCGCCAGAGTAAAAGGACAAGTGATGTCTACACTGGGAGATGGTAGTGTGCATAGAGTGCCATCCTAGGCTATGCACGCTACTGCAGGGTTGTGGCTGTGTCTGCTTAGTTCGGCCTGGCAGGGTGAACCTAGGACGCGAACATGGAGCCCGGTAAAGCAAGGCCCAAGAGGCACCAGCTCTCCCGCAGCCTTTCTTCCCTGACGCGACTGAAGCCTTGCCGAGAAAGCAGCGGCGAAGTGCTGTTCGCTCCAAGCCAAAGCCTCTGTGCAAGCACAGCATTCGCTGAGAAATGTTCTGTGGGCTGCTGCTGCTTGCCTGAGCCCAGTCTCGCGGTGGGAGAAACCCGCAGAGAGCGAAGGCCTCATGGCCTGGGCATCTCCCCTGGGAAAGCACAGCGTTCCTTGGGAAATCAGAGTTGGGTTTGGGGATGCTGCTGCTGTAAGCCTGAGCTAGTCTCCGCAGCTTAGTTGAAGATACCCGCATGGAGCGAAATACCCTTTGCCCTAGCATCCCCTCTGCCTGAGAGAGAAGCCAAGTGTGGGGAAGTCGCTGCATGCCGACCCCGGAGAAGAGAAGGAGCCGTTGGCCTTGGGTTTGGGAAGCAGGATAGCCTGCCATGGCACAAACAGCAGGCCGGTGGCAAGACAATGTCACCCGCTCCCTGTGTGGAGAGATGGAAGCCTGGATGCTAAGCAGACATGAGGGGACGACTAGGGCCGAGGTGCGTGCACCACTCCGAGGAAGGAGTCTGGGCAGAAGGCAGGCCTGTCCTGTGCCTCTGTTCCCAAGGGGACAGCATCTCCTTGGCCACCTGTCCCAAGGGCAGACTTGGGCTTGCCACCAGGTGCCATACCCGGAACTCGCAGAAACAACCCCATGGAGAAACGGTCAGTCAGATGACGTCTTCCACCAAGAAGTGGCAGCGATGTGGGTGGCAGGGGGTGTGCCGGTGAAAGAGTGGAGACAGTCCCCCACAGTTCCCCATCCCAGTGCACGGGCCGTGGGCAGGGATCCTGTGGCCTCCCCTCCTCTGTGGTCAAGGCACTGGCCTAGATCCCGAGTCTACCTGAGCGCCAGAGCAAAAGGCAAAGACTTACCTAGGACAAGAGATGGTAATAGGCATAGAGTGCCATGCTAGGCCACGCACGCTGCTGCAGGGTTGTGACTGTGTCTGCTTAGTTCCGGCATAGCAAGGTGAACCCCGAGAGTGAACTTGGAGCCCGGGAAAGCAATTCCAAGAGGCACCAGCTCTCCCGCGGCTCTTCTTCCCTGCCGCGACTGAACGAACACCCAAAGCCTATCTTAGGAAGCAGCAGCGAAGCTCGGATCGTGCCAAGCTGAAAACCCCTTCGAAAGCATAGCAGTCACTGGGAAAACAGAGTCAGTTCTGAGGGCTGCTGTTCCTGCTTGCCTTAGCCTAGTATTCCCAGCAGGATGGGAGAAACCCGCATAGAGCGAAAGCCTCTTTGCCCTGGCATCCCCTCTGGGAAAGCACAGCAATCTTTGGCAAATCAGAGTCCGGTCTGAGGCATGCTCCTGTTGCCTGAGCTGGTCTCCTCAGCACGGTGTAATAAACCCACAGGGAGCAAAATCCTCTATGCCTGGGCATCCCCTCTGCCTGAGAGAGAAGCGCGGTTGCGCCTGTGGAAAGAGCCTTAAGGAAAGGGACACGTGTTTCAGTGCCGTCCCCAGGAGCATGTCTGTGGAAGGTGCAACACGCTGCCCGGGGACAACAGGAGCCATTGGCCTTCTGGTCTCGAAACGGTTGCGAAGCAGGAGAGCCGGCAATAAAGTATCACCCACTCCCAGTGCAGAGAGACAGAAGCCTGGTTGCTAAGGAGACAGGAGGGCATGAGTAGGGCAGGGCGCATGCTCCACTCTTAGGAAGGGGTCTGGGCCGAAAGTATGCCTGTCCTGAACCTCTGGGCCTAAGGAGACAGCAGCTCCTTGGCCACCTGTCCCTGGGGCAGACATGCGCTAGCCACCAGGCGCCTACGCTGAACTCGCAGAAACAGCTCCCTGAGATAACGGTGAGTTAGATGCTGTCTTCCTCCAGGATGTGGAAGCTTGGAAGAGGTACGGAGTTTCAGAAGAAGGAGTGGGGACAGTCCCCCAAAGCTCCCTATTCAGTGCACGGGCCGTGGGCAGGGATCTTGTCACCTCTCCTTTCCTGTGGGGAAAGCACTGGCCTAGTCCAAGAATCCACGTGAGCGCCAGAGTAAAAGGCCAAGCGATGCCTACACTGGGAGATGGTAATGTGCATAGAGTTCCCTCCTAGGCTATGCAAGCTACTGCAGGGTTGTGGGTGTGTCTGCTTAGTTCGGCCTGGCAGGGTGAACCCAGAACGCGAACATGGAGCCCGGGAAAGCACTTCCCAAGAGGCACCAGCTCTCCCGCGGCTCTTCTTCCCTGCCTCGACAGAGCGAACACCCAAAGCCTTTCTTAGGAAGCAGCAGCGAAGTTCGGATCGTGGCAAGCTGA
Source organism: Mustela nivalis (assembly GCF_964662115.1). NCBI lineage: Eukaryota > Metazoa > Chordata > Mammalia > Carnivora > Mustelidae > Mustela > Mustela nivalis. The sequence continues at coordinate 10,285 of NW_028135269.1, read as the reverse complement.
AAACCTCTTCGAAAGCATAGCAGTCGCTGGGAAATCAGAGTCGGTTCTGAGGGCTGCTGTTGCTGCTTGCCTTAGCCTAGTATTCCCAGCAGGATGGGAGAAACCCACATAGAGCGAAACACTCTTTGCCCTGGCATCCCGTCTGGGAAAGCACCGCGTTCTTTGGGAACTCAGAGTCCAGTCTGAGCGCTGCTACTGTTTGCCTGAGCTGGTCTGGCCTAGACCGAGATTCCGCCTGAGCGCCAGAGTAAAAGGACAAGTGATGTCTACACTGGGAGATGGTAGTGTGCACAGAGTGCCATCCTAGGCTATGCACGCTACTGCAGGGTTGTGGCTGTGTCTGCTTAGTTCGGCCTGGCAGGGTGAACCTAGGACGTGAACATGGAGCCCGGTAAAGCAAGGCCCAAGAGGCACCAGCTCTCCCGCAGCCTTTCTTCCCTGACGCGACTGAAGCCTTGCCGAGAAAGCAGCGGCGAAGTGCTGTTCGCTCCAAGCCAAAGCCTCTGTGCAAGCACAGCATTCGCTGAGAAATGTTCTGTGGGCTGCTGCTGCTTGCCTGAGCCCAGTCTCGCGGTGGGAGAAACCCGCAGAGAGCGAAGGCCTCATGGCCTGGGCATCTCCCCTGGGAAAGCACAGCGTTCCTTGGGAAATCAGAGTTGGGTTTGGGGATGCTGCTGCTGTAAGCCTGAGCTAGTCTCCGCAGCTTAGTTGAAGATACCCGCATGGAGCGAAATACCCTTTGCCCTAGCATCCCCTCTGCCTGAGAGAGAAGCCAAGTGTGGGGAAGTCGCTGCATGCCGACCCCGGAGAAGAGAAGGAGCCGTTGGCCTTGGGTTTGGGAAGCAGGATAGCCTGCCATGGCACAAACAGCAGGCCGGTGGCAAGACAATGTCACCCGCTCCCTGTGTGGAGAGATGGAAGCCTGGATGCTAAGCAGACATGAGGGGACGACTAGGGCCGAGGTGCGTGCACCACTCCGAGGAAGGAGTCTGGGCAGAAGGCAGGCCTGTCCTGTGCCTCTGTTCCCAAGGGGACAGCATCTCCTTGGCCACCTGTCCCAAGGGCAGACTTGGGCTTGCCACCAGGTGCCATACCCGGAACTCGCAGAAACAACCCCATGGAGAAACGGTCAGTCAGATGACGTCTTCCACCAAGAAGTGGCAGCGATGTGGGTGGCAGGGGGTGTGCCGGTGAAAGAGTGGAGACAGTCCCCCACAGTTCCCCATCCCAGTGCACGGGCCGTGGGCAGGGATCCTGTGGCCTCCCCTCCTCTGTGGTCAAGGCACTGGCCTAGATCCCGAGTCTACCTGAGCGCCAGAGCAAAAGGCAAAGACTTACCTAGGACAAGAGATGGTAATAGGCATAGAGTGCCATGCTAGGCCACGCACCATGATGCAGGGTTGTGACTGTGTCTGCTTAGTTCCGGCATAGCAAGGTGAACCCCGAGAGTGAACTTGGAGCCCGGGAAAGCAATTCCAAGAGGCACCAGCTCTCCCGCGGCTCTTCTTCCCTGCCGCGACTGAACGAACACCCAAAGCCTATCTTAGGAAGCAGCAGCGAAGCTCGGATCGTGCCAAGCTGAAAACCCCTTCGAAAGCATAGCAGTCACTGGGAAAACAGAGTCAGTTCTGAGGGCTGCTGTTCCTGCTTGCCTTAGCCTAGTATTCCCAGCAGGATGGGAGAAACCCGCATAGAGCGAAAGCCTCTTTGCCCTGGCATCCCCTCTGGGAAAGCACAGCAATCTTTGGCAAATCAGAGTCCGGTCTGAGGCATGCTCCTGTTGCCTGAGCTGGTCTCCTCAGCACGGTGTAATAAACCCACAGGGAGCAAAATCCTCTATGCCTGGGCATCCCCTCTGCCTGAGAGAGAAGCGCGGTTGCGCCTGTGGAAAGAGCCTTAAGGAAAGGGACACGTGTTTCAGTGCCGTCCCCAGGAGCATGTCTGTGGAAGGTGCAACACGCTGCCCGGGGACAACAGGAGCCATTGGCCTTCTGGTCTCGAAACGGTTGCGAAGCAGGAGAGCCGGCAATAAAGTATCACCCACTCCCAGTGCAGAGAGACAGAAGCCTGGTTGCTAAGGAGACAGGAGGGCATGAGTAGGGCAGGGCGCATGCTCCACTCTTAGGAAGGGGTCTGGGCCGAAAGTATGCCTGTCCTGAACCTCTGGGCCTAAGGAGACAGCAGCTCCTTGGCCACCTGTCCCTGGGGCAGACATGCGCTAGCCACCAGGCGCCTACGCTGAACTCGCAGAAACAGCTCCCTGAGATAACGGTGAGTTAGATGCTGTCTTCCTCCAGGATGTGGAAGCTTGGAAGAGGTACGGAGTTTCAGAAGAAGGAGTGGGGACAGTCCCCCAAAGCTCCCTATTCAGTGCACGGGCCGTGGGCAGGGATCTTGTCACCTCTCCTTTCCTGTGGGGAAAGCACTGGCCTAGTCCAAGAATCCACGTGAGCGCCAGAGTAAAAGGCCAAGCGATGCCTACACTGGGAGATGGTAATGTGCATAGAGTTCCCTCCTAGGCTATGCAAGCTACTGCAGGGTTGTGGGTGTGTCTGCTTAGTTCGGCCTGGCAGGGTGAACCCAGAACGCGAACATGGAGCCCGGGAAAGCACTTCCCAAGAGGCACCAGCTCTCCCGCGGCTCTTCTTCCCTGCCTCGACAGAGCGAACACCCAAAGCCTTTCTTAGGAAGCAGCAGCGAAGTTCGGATCGTGGCAAGCTGAAAACCTCTTCGAAAGCATAGCAGTCGCTGGGAAATCAGAGTCGGTTCTGAGGGCTGCTGTTGCTGCTTGCCTTAGCCTAGTATTCCCAGCAGGATGGGAGAAACCCACATAGAGCGAAACACTCTTTGCCCTGGCATCCCGTCTGGGAAAGCACCGCGTTCTTTGGGAACTCAGAGTCCAGTCTGAGCGCTGCTACTGTTTGCCTGAGCTGGTCTGGCCTAGACCGAGATTCCGCCTGAGCGCCAGAGTAAAAGGACAAGTGATGTCTACACTGGGAGATGGTAGTGTGCACAGAGTGCCATCCTAGGCTATGCACGCTACTGCAGGGTTGTGGCTGTGTCTGCTTAGTTCGGCCTGGCAGGGTGAACCTAGGACGTGAACATGGAGCCCGGTAAAGCAAGGCCCAAGAGGCACCAGCTCTCCCGCAGCCTTTCTTCCCTGACGCGACTGAAGCCTTGCCGAGAAAGCAGCGGCGAAGTGCTGTTCGCTCCAAGCCAAAGCCTCTGTGCAAGCACAGCATTCGCTGAGAAATGTTCTGTGGGCTGCTGCTGCTTGCCTGAGCCCAGTCTCGCGGTGGGAGAAACCCGCAGAGAGCGAAGGCCTCATGGCCTGGGCATCTCCCCTGGGAAAGCACAGCGTTCCTTGGGAAATCAGAGTTGGGTTTGGGGATGCTGCTGCTGTAAGCCTGAGCTAGTCTCCGCAGCTTAGTTGAAGATACCCGCATGGAGCGAAATACCCTTTGCCCTAGCATCCCCTCTGCCTGAGAGAGAAGCCAAGTGTGGGGAAGTCGCTGCATGCCGACCCCGGAGAAGAGAAGGAGCCGTTGGCCTTGGGTTTGGGAAGCAGGATAGCCTGCCATGGCACAAACAGCAGGCCGGTGGCAAGACAATGTCACCCGCTCCCTGTGTGGAGAGATGGAAGCCTGGATGCTAAGCAGACATGAGGGGACGACTAGGGCCGAGGTGCGTGCACCACTCCGAGGAAGGAGTCTGGGCAGAAGGCAGGCCTGTCCTGTGCCTCTGTTCCCAAGGGGACAGCATCTCCTTGGCCACCTGTCCCAAGGGCAGACTTGGGCTTGCCACCAGGTGCCATACCCGGAACTCGCAGAAACAACCCCATGGAGAAACGGTCAGTCAGATGACGTCTTCCACCAAGAAGTGGCAGCGATGTGGGTGGCAGGGGGTGTGCCGGTGAAAGAGTGGAGACAGTCCCCCACAGTTCCCCATCCCAGTGCACGGGCCGTGGGCAGGGATCCTGTGGCCTCCCCTCCTCTGTGGTCAAGGCACTGGCCTAGATCCCGAGTCTACCTGAGCGCCAGAGCAAAAGGCAAAGACTTACCTAGGACAAGAGATGGTAATAGGCATAGAGTGCCATGCTAGGCCACGCACCATGATGCAGGGTTGTGACTGTGTCTGCTTAGTTCCGGCATAGCAAGGTGAACCCCGAGAGTGAACTTGGAGCCCGGGAAAGCAATTCCAAGAGGCACCAGCTCTCCCGCGGCTCTTCTTCCCTGCCGCGACTGAACGAACACCCAAAGCCTATCTTAGGAAGCAGCAGCGAAGCTCGGATCGTGCCAAGCTGAAAACCCCTTCGAAAGCATAGCAGTCACTGGGAAAACAGAGTCAGTTCTGAGGGCTGCTGTTCCTGCTTGCCTTAGCCTAGTATTCCCAGCAGGATGGGAGAAACCCGCATAGAGCGAAAGCCTCTTTGCCCTGGCATCCCCTCTGGGAAAGCACAGCAATCTTTGGCAAATCAGAGTCCGGTCTGAGGCATGCTCCTGTTGCCTGAGCTGGTCTCCTCAGCACGGTGTAATAAACCCACAGGGAGCAAAATCCTCTATGCCTGGGCATCCCCTCTGCCTGAGAGAGAAGCGCGGTTGCGCCTGTGGAAAGAGCCTTAAGGAAAGGGACACGTGTTTCAGTGCCGTCCCCAGGAGCATGTCTGTGGAAGGTGCAACACGCTGCCCGGGGACAACAGGAGCCATTGGCCTTCTGGTCTCGAAACGGTTGCGAAGCAGGAGAGCCGGCAATAAAGTATCACCCACTCCCAGTGCAGAGAGACAGAAGCCTGGTTGCTAAGGAGACAGGAGGGCATGAGTAGGGCAGGGCGCATGCTCCACTCTTAGGAAGGGGTCTGGGCCGAAAGTATGCCTGTCCTGAACCTCTGGGCCTAAGGAGACAGCAGCTCCTTGGCCACCTGTCCCTGGGGCAGACATGCGCTAGCCACCAGGCGCCTACGCTGAACTCGCAGAAACAGCTCCCTGAGATAACGGTGAGTTAGATGCTGTCTTCCTCCAGGATGTGGAAGCTTGGAAGAGGTACGGAGTTTCAGAAGAAGGAGTGGGGACAGTCCCCCAAAGCTCCCTATTCAGTGCACGGGCCGTGGGCAGGGATCTTGTCACCTCTCCTTTCCTGTGGGGAAAGCACTGGCCTAGTCCAAGAATCCACGTGAGTGCCAGAGTAAAAGGCCAAGCGATGCCTACACTGGGAGATGGTAATGTGCATAGAGTTCCCTCCTAGGCTATGCAAGCTACTGCAGGGTTGTGGGTGTGTCTGCTTAGTTCGGCCTGGCAGGGTGAACCCAGAACGCGAACATGGAGCCCGGGAAAGCACTTCCCAAGAGGCACCAGCTCTCCCGCGGCTCTTCTTCCCTGCCTCGACAGAGCGAACACCCAAAGCCTTTCTTAGGAAGCAGCAGCGAAGTTCGGATCGTGGCAAGCTGAAAACCTCTTCGAAAGCATAGCAGTCGCTGGGAAATCAGAGTCGGTTCTGAGGGCTGCTGTTGCTGCTTGCCTTAGCCTAGTATTCCCAGCAGGATGGGAGAAACCCACATAGAGCGAAACACTCTTTGCCCTGGCATCCCGTCTGGGAAAGCACAGCGTTCTTTGGGAACTCAGAGTCCAGTCTGAGCGCTGCTACTGTTTGCCTGAGCTGGTCTGGCCTAGACCGAGATTCCGCCTGAGCGCCAGAGTAAAAGGACAAGTGATGTCTACACTGGGAGATGGTAGTGTGCACAGAGTGCCATCCAAGGCTATGCACGCTACTGCAGGGTTGTGGCTGTGTCTGCTTAGTTCGGCCTGGCAGGGTGAACCTAGGACGCGAACATGGAGCCCGGTAAAGCAAGGCCCAAGAGGCACCAGCTCTCCCGCAGCCTTTCTTCCCTGACGCGACTGAAGCCTTGCCGAGAAAGCAGCGGCGAAGTGCTGTTCGCTCCAAGCCAAAGCCTCTGTGCAAGCACAGCATTCGCTGAGAAATGTTCTGTGGGCTGCTGCTGCTTGCCTGAGCCCAGTCTCGCGGTGGGAGAAACCCGCAGAGAGCGAAGGCCTCATGGCCTGGGCATCTCCCCTGGGAAAGCACAGCGTTCCTTGGGAAATCAGAGTTGGGTTTGGGGATGCTGCTGCTGTAAGCCTGAGCTAGTCTCCGCAGCTTAGTTGAAGATACCCGCATGGAGCGAAATACCCTTTGCCCTAGCATCCCCTCTGCCTGAGAGAGAAGCCAAGTGTGGGGAAGTCGCTGCATGCCGACCCCGGAGAAGAGAAGGAGCCGTTGGCCTTGGGTTTGGGAAGCAGGATAGCCTGCCATGGCACAAACAGCAGGCCGGTGGCAAGACAATGTCACCCGCTCCCTGTGTGGAGAGATGGAAGCCTGGATGCTAAGCAGACATGAGGGGACGACTAGGGCCGAGGTGCGTGCACCACTCCGAGGAAGGAGTCTGGGCAGAAGGCAGGCCTGTCCTGTGCCTCTGTTCCCAAGGGGACAGCATCTCCTTGGCCACCTGTCCCAAGGGCAGACTTGGGCTTGCCACCAGGTGCCATACCCGGAACTCGCAGAAACAACCCCATGGAGAAACGGTCAGTCAGATGACGTCTTCCACCAAGAAGTGGCAGCGATGTGGGTGGCAGGGGGTGTGCCGGTGAAAGAGTGGAGACAGTCCCCCACAGTTCCCCATCCCAGTGCACGGGCCGTGGGCAGGGATCCTGTGGCCTCCCCTCCTCTGTGGTCAAGGCACTGGCCTAGATCCCGAGTCTACCTGAGCGCCAGAGCAAAAGGCAAAGACTTACCTAGGACAAGAGATGGTAATAGGCATAGAGTGCCATGCTAGGCCACGCACGCTGCTGCAGGGTTGTGACTGTGTCTGCTTAGTTCCGGCATAGCAAGGTGAACCCCGAGAGTGAACTTGGAGCCCGGGAAAGCAATTCCAAGAGGCACCAGCTCTCCCGCGGCTCTTCTTCCCTGCCGCGACTGAACGAACACCCAAAGCCTATCTTAGGAAGCAGCAGCGAAGCTCGGATCGTGCCAAGCTGAAAACCTTTTCGAAAGCATAGCAGTCACTGGGAAAACAGAGTCAGTTCTGAGGGCTGCTGTTCCTGCTTGCCTTAGCCTAGTATTCCCAGCAGGATGGGAGAAACCCGCATAGAGCGAAAGCCTCTTTGCCCTGGCATCCCCTCTGGGAAAGCACAGCAATCTTTGGCAAATCAGAGTCCGGTCTGAGGCATGCTCCTGTTGCCTGAGCTGGTCTCCTCAGCACGGTGTAATAAACCCACAGGGAGCAAAATCCTCTATGCCTGGGCATCCCCTCTGCCTGAGAGAGAAGCGCGGTTGCGCCTGTGGAAAGAGCCTTAAGGAAAGGGACACGTGTTTCAGTGCCGTCCCCAGGAGCATGTCTGTGGAAGGTGCAACACGCTGCCCGGGGACAACAGGAGCCATTGGCCTTCTGGTCTCGAAACGGTTGCGAAGCAGGAGAGCCGGCAATAAAGTATCACCCACTCCCAGTGCAGAGAGACAGAAGCCTGGTTGCTAAGGAGACAGGAGGGCATGAGTAGGGCAGGGCGCATGCTCCACTCTTAGGAAGGGGTCTGGGCCGAAAGTATGCCTGTCCTGAACCTCTGGGCCTAAGGAGACAGCAGCTCCTTGGCCACCTGTCCCTGGGGCAGACATGCGCTAGCCACCAGGCGCCTACGCTGAACTCGCAGAAACAGCTCCCTGAGATAACGGTGAGTTAGATGCTGTCTTCCTCCAGGATGTGGAAGCTTGGAAGAGGTACGGAGTTTCAGAAGAAGGAGTGGGGACAGTCCCCCAAAGCTCCCTATTCAGTGCACGGGCCGTGGGCAGGGATCTTGTCACCTCTCCTTTCCTGTGGGGAAAGCACTGGCCTAGTCCAAGAATCCACGTGAGTGCCAGAGTAAAAGGCCAAGCGATGCCTACACTGGGAGATGGTAATGTGCATAGAGTTCCCTCCTAGGCTATGCAAGCTACTGCAGGGTTGTGGGTGTGTCTGCTTAGTTCGGCCTGGCAGGGTGAACCCAGAACGCGAACATGGAGCCCGGGAAAGCACTTCCCAAGAGGCACCAGCTCTCCCGCGGCTCTTCTTCCCTGCCTCGACAGAGCGAACACCCAAAGCCTTTCTTAGGAAGCAGCAGCGAAGTTCGGATCGTGGCAAGCTGAAAACCTCTTCGAAAGCATAGCAGTCGCTGGGAAATCAGAGTCGGTTCTGAGGGCTGCTGTTGCTGCTTGCCTTAGCCTAGTATTCCCAGCAGGATGGGAGAAACCCACATAGAGCGAAACACTCTTTGCCTTGGCATCCCGTCTGGGAAAGCACAGCGTTCTTTGGGAACTCAGAGTCCAGTCTGAGCGCTGCTACTGTTTGCCTGAGCTGGTCTGGCCTAGACCGAGATTCCGCCTGAGCGCCAGAGTAAAAGGACAAGTGATGTCTACACTGGGAGATGGTAGTGTGCATAGAGTGCCATCCTAGGCTATGCACGCTACTGCAGGGTTGTGGCTGTGTCTGCTTAGTTCGGCCTGGCAGGGTGAACCTAGGACGCGAACATGGAGCCCGGTAAAGCAAGGCCCAAGAGGCACCAGCTCTCCCGCAGCCTTTCTTCCCTGACGCGACTGAAGCCTTGCCGAGAAAGCAGCGGCGAAGTGCTGTTCGCTCCAAGCCAAAGCCTCTGTGCAAGCACAGCATTCGCTGAGAAATGTTCTGTGGGCTGCTGCTGCTTGCCTGAGCCCAGTCTCGCGGTGGGAGAAACCCGCAGAGAGCGAAGGCCTCATGGCCTGGGCATCTCCCCTGGGAAAGCACAGCGTTCCTTGGGAAATCAGAGTTGGGTTTGGGGATGCTGCTGCTGTAAGCCTGAGCTAGTCTCCGCAGCTTAGTTGAAGATACCCGCATGGAGCGAAATACCCTTTGCCCTAGCATCCCCTCTGCCTGAGAGAGAAGCCAAGTGTGGGGAAGTCGCTGCATGCCGACCCCGGAGAAGAGAAGGAGCCGTTGGCCTTGGGTTTGGGAAGCAGGATAGCCTGCCATGGCACAAACAGCAGGCCGGTGGCAAGACAATGTCACCCGCTCCCTGTGTGGAGAGATGGAAGCCTGGATGCTAAGCAGACATGAGGGGACGACTAGGGCCGAGGTGCGTGCACCACTCCGAGGAAGGAGTCTGGGCAGAAGGCAGGCCTGTCCTGTGCCTCTGTTCCCAAGGGGACAGCATCTCCTTGGCCACCTGTCCCAAGGGCAGACTTGGGCTTGCCACCAGGTGCCATACCCGGAACTCGCAGAAACAACCCCATGGAGAAACGGTCAGTCAGATGACGTCTTCCACCAAGAAGTGGCAGCGATGTGGGTGGCAGGGGGTGTGCCGGTGAAAGAGTGGAGACAGGCCCCACAGTTCCCCATCCCAGTGCACGGGCCGTGGGCAGGGATCCTGTGGCCTCCCCTCCTCTGTGGTCAAGGCACTGGCCTAGATCCCGAGTCTACCTGAGCGCCAGAGCAAAAGGCAAAGACTTACCTAGGACAAGAGATGGTAATAGGCATAGAGTGCCATGCTAGGCCACGCACCATGCTGCAGGGTTGTGACTGTGTCTGCTTAGTTCCGGCATAGCAAGGTGAACCCCGAGAGTGAACTTGGAGCCCGGGAAAGCAATTCCAAGAGGCACCAGCTCTCCCGCGGCTCTTCTTCCCTGCCGCGACTGAACGAACACCCAAAGCCTATCTTAGGAAGCAGCAGCGAAGCTCGGATCGTGCCAAGCTGAAAACCCCTTCGAAAGCATAGCAGTCACTGGGAAAACAGAGTCAGTTCTGAGGGCTGCTGTTCCTGCTTGCCTTAGCCTAGTATTCCCAGCAGGATGGGAGAAACCCGCATAGAGCGAAAGCCTCTTTGCCCTGGCATCCCCTCTGGGAAAGCACAGCAATCTTTGGCAAATCAGAGTCCGGTCTGAGGCATGCTCCTGTTGCCTGAGCTGGTCTCCTCAGCACGGTGTAATAAACCCACAGGGAGCAAAATGCTCTATGCCTGGGCATCCCCTCTGCCTGAGAGAGAAGCGCGGTTGCGCCTGTGGAAAGAGCCTTAAGGAAAGGGACACGTGTTTCAGTGCCGTCCCCAGGAGCATGTCTGTGGAAGGTGCAACACGCTGCCCGGGGACAACAGGAGCCATTGGCCTTCTGGTCTCGAAACGGTTGCGAAGCAGGAGAGCCGGCAATAAAGTATCACCCACTCCCAGTGCAGAGAGACAGAAGCCTGGTTGCTAAGGAGACAGGAGGGCATGAGTAGGGCAGGGCGCATGCTCCACT